>NC_044049.1:19803505-19829994 GCF_902167405.1 Gadus morhua | reverse complement strand
AAACGAGGAAATTGTATATCGTCTGCAAAATTTCGCCGCGAAAACGCTACACTGACTTCTCGCTACTCCTACCACAGTCAAATCCTTTGTATCCACAGGTTCAGGGTAGCGTTTTGAACACATGCTTCGCGTTGTGCCGGCGAAACGCACATTTCTTGTCGCGTTCTGCCGGCGAAATGCACACTTCTTGGACCCCTGCATAACTGCTTGCAGTTCTAGTTATTATTATTCCGACGTGCTAATCCTAAAAGTGTGCCCACAGCCCAAACCGTAAATGGTGCCGACACGCCAATTGCATGACTAGATCCAGGTCCCTGAGTTCTAAGCAGACGACAAAATCCAGACACGCCGAACACTAGGTGGCGCTATACCAAGGGAAAACGCGTTTGGGGCTATAACTCCCACACCGAACCTCCCACAGTCAAAAACTTGTACCCACATATTCACTGGAGTCTGCTGCATCTTTTGGCATAGGCCACGCCCATTTGCGTCTATAATTTTTTTTCGCAAAATCGCGAAAACCGCAAAACTGTTTTTTCGCTACTCCTCCCACATTTCCCGACCAATTGACACAAATCTTTGCACACGACATCTTCAGACGCACACGCAAAGAATGCACGAAACACTTTTTTGATGCGACCTTTGACGACGAAACGGTAGCATTTTGAATATTGGTTTATGAGCTAAATTAGACGTGGAAAATCAATAATCCAAAGAAATCCAAAATTAGACATCGGAACGAGTCCAAATTTTACACACATGTTGGTGCTAACCTTAACGGCGTTCGATAAAAAATTCGGAAAATTACGCCCTCAGGGGGCGCAATAAACGAGGAAATTGTATATCTTCTAATTGGCCAAAGGAATGTTCTTCAAACTCAAGGGAAACCATCAAGGGGCAAACCCGAGCCTATATAGAAAATATGGCCAAGAATTATTAATTTGGGCGGGAGTTATTTGGCAAAGGATAATTCTCTTTGGAAAATTTCGCCACAGGGCGGCGCCAAAAAACGACGACATTGTCTATCTCCTATTTGGCCATGGAATGTTCTGAAAACGCGTTTTAGGCTATAACTCCCACACCGAAGCTCCCACAGTCAAAACCTTTATATCCACATGTTGTTCACGGTAGCGTTTTGAATACTTGCTTCGCGTTGTGCCGGCGAAATGCACATTTCTTGTCGCGTTGTGCCGGCGAAATGCACACTTCTTGGACCCCTGCATAACTGCTTGCAGTTCTAGTTAGGGGTCCAAGCCAACAGGTTGGATCCCTATTGTTTTTGTAAGGATTTTTATTAGGGGTCCAAGCCAACAGGTTGGATCCCTATTGCTTTTGTAAGGATTTTTCCTATTATTATTATTATTATTATTATTCTTCCCCCCGTACTTGTGGGACTACAGCCCAAACCGTAAATGGTGCACACGCGCCAATTGCATGACTAGATCCAGGTCCGGCACCGCTACTCAGATAACCAAATCCAGACGCGCCGGCCACTAGGTGGCGCTATACCAAGGACAGACGCGTTTGGGCCTATAACTCCCACACCGAATCTCCCACATTCAAAAACTTGTACGCACAGATTCACTGGAGTCTGCTGCATCTTTTGGCATAGGCCACGCCCATTTGCGTCTATAATTTTTTTTCGCAAAATCGCGAAAACCGCAAAAATGCTTTTTCCCTACTCCTCCCACATTTCTTGACCAATCGACACCAAACTTTGCACACGACATCTTCAGACGCACGCGCAAAGAATGCAGGAAACACTTTTTTGATGCGACCTTCGACGACGAAACGGTAGCGTTTTGAATATTGGTTTATTAGCTAAATTAGACGTGGAAAATCAAAAATCAAAAAAAATCCAAAATTACACATCGGATCGAGTCCAAATTGTACACACATGTCGGTGCTAACCTTAAGGACGTTCAAAAAAAAAATCGGAAAATTTCGCCATTAGGGGGCGCCATAAACGAGGAAATTGTATATCTTCTACAAAATTTCGCCGCGAAAACGCTGCACTGACTTCTCGCTACTCCTACCACAGTCAAATCCTTTGTATCCACAGGTTCAGGGTAGCGTTTTGAACACATGCTTCGTGTTGTGCCGGCGAAACGCACATTTCTTGTCGCGTTGTGCCGGCGAAATGCACACTTCTTGGACCCCTGCATAACTGCTTGCAGTTCTAGTTAGGGGTCCAAGCCAACAGGTTGGATCCCTATTGTTTTTGTAAGGATTTTTAGGGGTCCAAGCCAACAGGTTGGATCCCTATTGTTTTTGTAAGGATTTTTATTATTATTATACTACCTCCCCGTGAAAGTGGAACCACAGCCCAAACCGTAAATGGTGCCGACATGCCAATTGCATGACTAGATCCAGGTCCGGCACCGCTACTCAGATAACAAAATCCAGACACGCCGGCCACTAGGTGGCGCTATACCAAGGAAAGACGCGTTTGGGGCTATAACTCCCACACCGAACCTCCCACATTCAAAACCTTGTACCCACATATTCACTGGAGTCTGCTGCATCTTTTGGCATAGGCCACGCCCATTTGCGTCTGGAATTTTTTTTCGCAAAATCGCGAAAACCGCAAAACTGTTTTTTCCCTACTCCTCCCACATTTCTTGACCAATCGACACCAAACTTTGCACACGGCATCTTCAGACGCACACGCAAAGAAAGCTCGAACACTTTTTTGATCCGACTCTCGACGACGAAACGGTAGCGTTTTGAACATTGGTTTATTAGCTACGTTTTACGCCGAAACGCAAATATTAAAAAAATACCGAAATTAGACATCGGATCAAGTCCAAATTTTAGACACATGTCGGTGCTACCCTTAATGGCGTTCAATAAAGAATTCGGAATATTTCGCCATTAGGGGGCGCAATAAAGGAGGAAATTGTATATCTTCTAATTGGCCAAAGGAATGTTCTTCAAACTCAAGGGAAACCATCAAGGGGCAAACTCGAATCTATATAGAAAATATGGCCAAGAATTATTAATGTGGGCGGGAGTTATTTGGCAAAGGAAAATTGTCTTTGGAAAATTTCGCCACAGGGCGGCGCCAAAAAACGACGACATTGTCTATCTCCTATTTGGCCAATGTTCTGAAAACGCGTTTTAGGCTATAACTCCCACACCGAAGCTCCCACAGTCAAAACCTTTATATCCACATGTTGTTCACGGTAGCGTTTTCAATACTTGCTTTGCGTTGTGCCGGCTAAACGCACATTTCTTGTCGCGTTGTGCCGGCGAAATGCACACTTCTTGGACCCCTGCATAACTGCTTGCAGTTCTAGTTAGGGGTCCAAGCCAACAGGTTGGATCCCTATTGTTTTTGTAAGGATTTTTCTTTTTATTATACTACCTCCCCCTAGAAGTTGTACCACAGCCCAAACCGTAAATGGTGCCGACACGCCAATTGCATGACTAGATCCAGGTCCGGCACCGCTACTCAGATAACCAAATCCAGACCCGCCGGTCACTAGGTGGCGCTATACCAAGGAATACGCGTTTGGGGCTATAACTCCCACACCGAACCTCCCACATTCATAACCTTGTACACACAGATTCACTGGAGTCTGCTGCATCTTTTGGCATAGGCCACGCCCATTTGCGTCTAGAATTTTTTTTCGCAAAATCGCGAAAACCGCAAAACTGTTTTTTCGCTACTCCTCCCACATATCTCGACCAATCAACACCAAACTTTGCACACGGCATCTTCAGACGCACACGCAAAGAAACCCTCAGACAGTTTTTTGATCCGACTTTCGACGACGAAACGGTAGCGTTTTGAATATTGGTTTATTAGCTAAATTTGACGTGGAAAATCAAAAATCCAAAAAAACCCAAAATTAGACATCGGATCGAGTCCACATTTTACACACATGTCGGGGCTAGCCTTAATGTCGTTCGATAAAAAATTCGGAAAATTTCGCCATTAGGGGGCGCAATAAACGAGGAAATTGTATATCTTCTACAAAATTTCGCCGCAAAAAAACTACACTGACTTCTCGCTACTCCTACCACAGTCAAATCCTTTCTATCCACAGGTTCAGGGTAGCGTTTTGAACACATGCTTCGCGTTGTGCCGGCGAAATGCACATTTCTTGTCGCGTTGTGCCGGCGAAATGCACACTTCTTGGACCCCTGCATAACTGCTTGCAGTTCTAGTTATTATTATTATTATACTTCCCGCGCTAAAAGTGGGCCCACAGCCCAAACCGTAAATGGTGCCGACACGCCAATTGCATGACTAGATCCAGGTCCGGCACCGCTACTCAGATAATTAAATCCAGACACGCCGGCCACTAGGTGGCGCTATACCAAGGAAAGACGCGTTTGGGGCTATAACTCCCACACCGAACCTCCCACATTCAAAACCTTGTACACACATGTTCACTGGAGTCTGCTGCATCTTTTGGCATAGGCCACGCCCATTTGCGTCTAGAATTTTTTTTCGCAAAATCGCGAAAACCGCAAAACTGTTTTTTCCCTACTCCTCCCACATTTCTTGACCAATCGACACCAAACTTTGCACACGACATCTTCAGACGCACACGCAAAGAATGCATGAAACACTTTTTTGATCCGTCCTTCGATAACGAAACGGTAGCGTTTTGAATATTGGTTTATGAGCTAAATTAGACGTGGAATATCAAAAATCCAAAGAAATCCAAAATTAGACATCGGATCGAGTCCACATTTTACAAACATGTTGGTGCTAACCTTAATGTCGTTCGATAAAAATTTCGGAAAATTTCGCCATTAGGGGGCGCAATAAACGAGGAAATTGTATATCTTCTACAAAATTTCGCCGCGAAAACGCTAGACTGACTTCTCGCTACTCCTACCAAAGTCAAATCCTTTTGAACACATGCTTCGCGTTGTGCCGGCGAAACGCACATTTCTTGTCGCGTTGTGCCGGCGAAATGCACACTTCTTGGACCCCTGCATAACTGCTTGCAGTTCTAGTTAGGGGTCCAAGCCAACAGGTTGGATCCCTATTGTTTTTGTAAGGATTTTTCCTATTATACTTACCTCCCTAAAAGTGGGACCACAGCCCAAACCGTAAATGGTGCCGACACGCCAATTGCATGACTAGATCCAGATCTCTTCGGACTATGCAGACGACAAAATCCAGACACGCCGGTCACTAGGTGGCGCTATACCAAGGAATACGCGTTTGGGGCTATAACTCCCACACCGAACCTCCCACATTCAAAACCTTGTACACACAGATTCACTGGAGTCTGCTGCATCTTTTGGCATAGGCCACGCCCATTTGCGTCTAGAAATTTTTTTCGCAAAATCGCGAAAACCGCAAAACTGTTTTTTCGCTACTCCTCCCACATTTCTCGACCAATCAACACCAAACTTTGCACACGGCATCTTCAGACGCACACGCAAAGAAACCCTCAGACAGTTTTTTGATCCGACTTTCGACGACGAAACGGTAGCGTTTTGAATATTGGTTTATAAGCTAAATTTGACGTGGAAAATCAAAAATCAAACAAAAAAAAAAATTAGACATCGGATCGAGTCCACATTTTACACACATGTCGGGGCTAGCCTTAATGTCATTCGATAAAAAATTCGGAAGATTTCGCCATTAGGGGGCGCAATAAACGAGGAAATTGTATATCTTCTACAAAATTTCGCCGCGGGAACGCGTCACTGACTTCTCGCTACTCCTACCACAGTCAAATCCTTTGTATCCACAGGTTCAGGGTAGCGTTTTGAACACATGCTTTGCGTTGTGCCGGCGAAATGCACATTTCTTGTTGCGTTGTGCCGGCGAAATGCACACTTCTTGGACCCCTGCATAACTGCTTGCAGTTCTAGTTATTATTCTTCACGCCTTGAAAGTGGAACCACAGCCCAAACCGTAAATGGTGCACACGCGCCAATTGCATGACTACATCCAGAATCGGCACCGCTACTCAGATAACAAAATCCAGACACGCCGGCCACTAGGTGGCGCTATACCAAGGAATACGCGTTTGTGGCTATAACTCCCACACCGAACCTCCCAGAGTCCAAAAACTTGTACACACAGATGCACTGGAGTCTGGTGCATCTTTTGGCCTAGGCCACGCCCATTTGCGTCTAGGAATATTTTTCGCTAAATCGCAAAAACCGCAAAACTGTTTTTTCGCTACTCCTCCCACATTTCTCGACCAATCAACACCAAACTTTGCACACGACATCTTCAGACGCACACGCAAAGAATGCACGAAACACTTTTTTGATGCGACCTTTGACGACGAAACGGTAGCGTTTTGAATATTGGTTTATTAGCTAAATTAGACGTGGAATATCAAAAATCCAAAGAAATCCAAAATTAGACATCGGATCGAGTCCAATTTTTACACACATGTTGGTGTTAACCTTAACGTCGTTCGATTAAAAATTCGGAAAAATTCGCCATTAGGGGGCGCAATAAACGAGGAAATTGTATATCGTCTGCAAAATTTCGCCGCGAAAACGCTACACTGACTTCTCGCTACTCCTACCACAGTCAAATCCTTTGTATCCACAGGTTCAGGGTAGCGTTTTCAACACATGCTTCGCGTTGTGCCGGCGAAACGCACATTTCTTGTCGCGTTGTGCCGGCGAAATGCACACTTCTTGGACCCCTGCATAACTGCTTGCAGTTCTAGTTAGGGGTCCAAGCCAACAGGTTGGATCCCTATTGTTTTTGTAAGGATTTTTTTTATTATTAGGGGTCCAAGCCAACAGGTTGGATCCCAATTGTTTTTGTGAGGATTTTTAGGACGCACACGCAAAGAATGCATGAAACACTTTTTTGATCCGTCCTTCGACGACGAAACGGTAGCGTTTTGAATATTGGTTTATTAGCTAAATTAGACGTGGAATATCAAAAATCCAAAGAAATCCAAAATTAGACATCGGAACGAGTCCACATTTTACACACATGTTGGTGCTAACCTTAATGTCGTTCGATAAAAATTTCGGAAAATTTCGCCATTAGGGGGCACAATAAACGAGGAAATTTTATATCTTCTACAAAATTTCGCCGCGAAAACGCTACACTGACTTCTCGCTACTCCTACCACAGTCAAATCCTTTGTATCCACAGGTTCAGGGTAGCGTTTTGAACACATGCTTCGCTTTGTGCCGGCGAAACGCACATTTCTTGTCGCGTTGTGCCGGCGAAATGCACACTTCTTGGACCCCTGCATAACTGCTTGCAGTTCTAGTTTTTATTATTAGGGGTCCAAGCCAACAGGTTGGATCCCTATTGTTTTTGTAAGGATTTTTCTTTTTATTATACTACCTCCCCCTAGAAGTTGTACCACAGCCCAAACCGTAAATGGTGCCGACACGCCAATTGCATGACTAGATCCAGGTCCGGCACCGCTACTCAGATAACCAAATCCAGACACGTCGGTCACTAGGTGGCGCTATACCAAGGAATACGCGTTTGGGGCTATAACTCCCACACCGAACCTCCCACAGTCAAAAACTTGTACCCACATATTCACTGGAGTCTGCTGCATCTTTTGGCATAGGCCACGCCCATTTGCGTCTAAAATTTTTTTTCGCAAAATCGCGAAAACCGCAAAACTGTTTTTTCGCTACTCCTCCCACATTTCTCGACCAATCAACACCAAACTTTGCACACGGCATCTTCAGACGCACACGCAAAGAAACCCTCAGACAGTTTTTTGATCCGACTTTCGACGACGAAACGGTAGCGTTTTGAATATTGGTTTATTAGCTAAATTTTACGTGGAAAATCAAAAATCCTAAAAAAAACAAAATTAGACATCGGATCGAGTCCACATTTGACACACATGTTGGGGCTAGCCTTAATGTCGTTCGATAAAAAATTCGGAAAATTTCGCCATTAGGGGGCGCAATAAACGAGGAAATTGTATATCTTCTACAAAATTTCGCCGCGAAAACGCCACACTGACTTCTCGCTACTCCTACCACAGTCAAATCCTTTGTATCCACAGGTTCAGGGTAGCGTTTTGAACACATGCTTCGCGTTGTGCCGGCGAAATGCACATTTCTTGTCGCGTTGTGCCGGCGAAATGCACACTTCTTGGACCCCTGCATAACTGCTTGCAGTTCTAGTTATTATTATTCCCCCCTAGAAGTGGGCCCACAGCCCAAACCGTAAATGGTGACGACACGCCAATTGCATGACTAGATCCAGGTCCCAGAGTTCTAGGCAGACGACAAAATCCAGACACGCCGGCCGCTAGGTGGCGCTATACCAAGGAATACGCGTTTGGGGCTATAACTCCCACACCGAACCTCCCACATTCAAAACCTTGTACACACATATTCACTGGAGTCTGCTGCATCTTTTGGCATAGGCCACGCCCATTTGCGTCTGGATTTTTTTTTCGCAAAATCGCGAAAACCGCAAAACTGTTTTTTCCCTAGTCCTCCCACATTTCTTGACCAATCGACACCAAACTTTGCACACGACATCTTCAGACGCACACGCAAAGAATGCATGAAACACTTTTTTGATCCGTCTTTCGATAACGAAACGGTAGCGTTTTGAATATTGGTTTATTAGCTAAATTAGACGTGGAAAATTAAAAATCCAAAAAAATACAAAATTAGACATCGGATCGAGTCCAAATTCTACACACATGTTGGTGCTAACCTTAATGACGTTCGATAAAAATTTCGGAAAATTTCGCCATTAGGGGGCGCAATAAACGAGGAAATTGTATATCTTCTAATTGGCCAAAGGAATGTTCTTCAAACTCAAGGGAAACCATCAAGGGGCAAACCCGAGTCTATATAGAAAATATGGCCAAGAATTATTTGTATGGGCGGGAGTTATTTGGCAAAGGAAAATTGTCTTTGGAAAATTTCGCCACAGGGCGGCGCCAAAAAACGACGACATTGTCTATCTCCTATTTGGCCAATGGAATGTTCTGAAAACGCGTTTTAGGCTATAACTCCCACACCGAAGCTCCCACAGTCAAAACCTTTACATCCACATGTTGTTCACGGTAGCGTTTTTAATACTTCCTTCGCGTTGTGCCGGCGAAATGCACATTTCTTGTCGCGTTGTGCCGGCGAAATGCACACTTCTTGGACCCCTGCATAACTGCTTGCAGTTCTAGTTAGGGGTCCAAGCCAACAGGTTGGATCCCTATTGTTTTTGTAAGGATTTTTCTTATTATTCCAGCAGCTAAAAGTGGTACTACAGCCCAAACCGTAAATGGTGCACACACGCCAATTACATGACTAGATCCAGGTCCGTGAGGTGACGGCAGACGACAAAAACCAGACACGCCGGCCACTAGGTGGCGCTATACCAAGGAATACGCGTTTGTGGCTATAACTCCCACACCGAACCTCCCAGAGTCCAAAAACTTGTACACACAGATGCACTGGAGTCTGCTGCATCTTTTGGCCTAGGCCACGCCCATTTGCGTCTGGGAATATTTTTCGCTAAATCGCGAAAACCGCAAAACAGTTTTTTCGCTACTCCTCCCACATTTCTCGACCAATCAACACCAAACTTTGCACACGACATCTTCAGACGCACACGCAAAGAATGCATGAAAAACACTTTTTTGATGCGACCTTTGACGACGAAACGGTAGCGTTTTGAATATTGGTTTATTAGCTAAATTAGACGTGGAATATCAAAAATCCAAAGAAATCCAAAATTAGACATCGGATCGAGTCCAAGTTTTACACGCATGTTGGTGTTAACCTTAATGTCGTTCGATAAAAAATTCGGAAAATTTCGCCATTAGGGGGCGCAATAAACGAGGAAATTGTATATCTTCTACAAATTTTCGCTGCGAAAACGCTACACTGACTTCTCGCTACTCCTACTACAGTCAAATCCTTTATATCCACAGGTTCAGGGTAGCGTTTTGAACACATGCTTCACGTTGTGCCGGTGAAACGCACATTTCTTGTCGCGTTGTGCCGGCGAAATGCACACTTCTTGGACCCCTGCATAACTGCTTGCAGTTCTAGTTATTATTATTCCCCCCTAGAAGTGGGCCCACAGCCCAAACCGTAAATGGTGACGACACGCCAATTGCATGACTAGATCCAGGTCCCTGAGTTCTAGGCAGACGACAAAATCCAGACACGCCGGCCACTAGGTGGCGCTATACCAAGGAATACGCGTTTGGGGCTATAACTCCCACACCGAACCTCCCACATTCAAAACCTTGTACACACATATTCACTGGAGTCTGCTGCATCTTTTGGCATAGGCCACGCCCATTTGCGTCTAGAATTTTTTTTCGCAAAATCGCGAAAACCGCAAAACTGTTTTTTCCCTAGTCCTCCCACATTTCTTGACCAATCGACACCAAACTTTGCACACAACATCTTCAGACGCACACGCAAAGAATGCATGAAACACTTTTTTGATCCGTCCTTCGATAACGAAACGGTAGCGTTTTGAATATTGGTTTATTAGCTAAATTAGACGTGGAATATCAAAAATCCAAAGAAATCCAAAATTAGAAATCGGATCGAGTTCACATTTTACACACATGTTGGTGCTAACCTTAATGTCGTTCGATAAAAATTTCGGAAAATTTCGCCATTAGGGGGCGCAATAAACGAGGAAATTGTATATCTTCTACAAAATTTCGCCGCGGAAACGCTACACTGACTTCTCGCTACTCCTACCACAGTCAAATCCTTTGTATCCACATGTTCAGGGTAGCGTTTTGAACACATGCTTCGCGTCGTGCCGGCGAAACGCACATTTCTTGTCGCGTTGTGCCGGCGAAATGCACACTTCTTGGACCCCTGCATAACTGCTTGCAGTTCTAGTTCCTATTATTATTCTTACCTCCCTCAAAGTGGGACCACAGCCCAAACCGTAAATGGTGCCGACACGCGAATTGCATGACTAGATCCAGATCTCTTCGGACTACGCAGACGACCAAATCCAGACATGCCGGCCACTAGGTGGCGCTATACCAAGGAATACGCGTTTGGGTCTATAACTCCCACACCGAACCTCCCACAGTCAAAAACTTGTACCCACATATTCACTGGAGTCTGCTGCATCTTTTGGCATAGGCCACGCCCATTTGCGTCTAGAATTTTTTTTCGCAAAATCGCGAAAACCGCAAAACAGTTTTTTCCCTACTCCTTCCACATTTCTTGACCAATCAACACCAAACTTTGCACACGACATCGTCAGACGCACACGCAAAGAATGCATGAGACACTTTTTTGATGCGACCTTTGACGACGAAATGGTAGCGTTTTGAATATTGGTTTATTAGCTAAATTAGACGTGGAATATCGAAAAATCCAAAGAAATCCAAAATTAGACATCGGATCGAGTCCAAATTTTACACACATGTTGGTGCTAACCTTACTGTCGTACGATAAAAATTTCGCCATTAGGGGGCGCCATAAACGAGGAAATTGTATATCTTCTAATTGGCCAAAGGAATGTTCTTCAAACTATGAGGGAACCATCAAGGGGCAAACCCGAGTCTATATAAAAATTATGGTCAAGAATTATTAATGTGGGCGGGAGTTATTTGGAAAAGGAAAATTGTATTTGGAAAATTTCGCCACAAGAGGGCGCAAAAAAACGACGAAATAATACATCTCCTAATTGGCCAATGGAATGTTCTGAAAACGCGTTTTGGGCTATAACTCCCACACCGAACCTCCCACAGTCAAAACCTTTATATCCACAGATTCACTGGAGTCAGCTGCATCTTTTGGCATACACCGTTTCTCAATTTCGAACACATGCTTCGCGTTGTGCCGGCGAAATGCACACTTCTTGTTATACTTCCCCCCGTACTTGTGGGACTACAGCCCAAACCGTAAATGGTGCACACGCGCCAATTACATGACTAGAACCAGGTCCAGCACCGCTACTCAGATAACCAAATCCAGACACGCCGGCCACTAGGTGGCGCTATACCAAGGAAAGACGCGTTTGGGGCTATAACTCCCACACCGAACCTCGCACAGTCAAAAACTTGTACGCACATATTCACTGGAGTCTGCTGGATCTTTTGGCATAGGCCACGCCCATTTCCGTCTATAATTTGTTTTCGCAAAATCGCGAAAACCGCAAAACTGTTTTTTCCCTACTCCTTCCACATTTCTCGCCCGATCAACACCAAACTTTGCACACAACATCTTCAGACGCACATGTAAAGAATGCATGAAACACTTTTTTGATGCGACCTTTGACGACGAAACGGTAGCGTTTTGAATATTGGTTTATGAGCTGAATTAGACGTGAAATATCAAAAATCCAAAGAAATCCAAAATTAGACATCGGATCGAGTCCAAATTTTACACACATGTTGGTGTTAACGTTAATGTCGTTCGATAAAAAAATCGGAAAATTTCGCCATTAGGGGGCGCAATAAACGAGGAAATTGTATATCTTCTACACAATTTCGCCGCGAAAACGCCACACTGACTTCTCGCTACTCCTACCACAGTCAAATCCTTTGTATCCACAGGTTCAGGGTAGCGTTTTGAACACATGCTTCGCGTTGTGCCGGCGAAACGCACATTTCTTGTTGCGTTTTCTTGTTGCGTTGTGCCGGCGAAATGCACACTTCTTGGACCCCTGCATAACTGCTTGCAGTTCTAGTTATTAGGGGTCCAAGCCAACAGGTTGGATCCCTATTGTTTTTGTAAGGATTTTTAGGGGTCCAAGCCAACAGGTTGGATCCCTATTGTTTTTGTAAGGATTTTTCCTATTATTATTATTATTATACTTCCCCCCGTACTTGTGGGACTACAGCCCAAACCGTAAATGGTGCACACGTGCCAATTACATGACTAGAACCAGGTCCGGCACCGCTACTCAGATAACCAAATCCAGACACGCCGGCCACTAGGTGGCGCTATACCAAGGAAAGACGCGTTTGGGGCTATAACTCCCACACCGAACCTCCCACAGTCAAAAACTTGTACGCACATATTCACTGGAGTCTGCTGGATCTTTTGGCATAGGCCACGCCCATTTCCGTCTATAATTTTTTTCCGCAAAATCGCGAAAACCGCAAAACTGTTTTTTCCCTACTCCTCCCACATTTCTCGCTCGATCAACACCAAACTTTGCACACGACATCTTCAGACGCACATGCAAAGAATGCATGAGACACTTTTTTGATGCGACCTTTGACGACGAAACGGTAGCGTTTTGAATATTGGTTTATTAGCTAAATTAGACGTGAAATATCAAAAATCCAAAGAAATCCAAAATTAGACATCGGATCGAGTCCAAATTTTACACACATGTTGGTGTTAACGTTAATGTCGTTCGATAAAAAAATCGGAAAATTTCGCCATTAGGGGGCGCAATAAACAAGGAAATTGTATATCTTCTACAAAATTTCGCCGCGAAAACGCCACACTGACTTCTCGCTACTCCTACCACAGTCAAATCCTTTGTATCCACAGGTTCAGGGTAGCGTTTTGAACACATGCTTCGCGTTGTGCCGGCGAAACGCCGGTTTCTTGTTGCGTTGTGCCGGCGAAATGCACACTTCTTGGACCCCTGCATAACTGCTTGCAGTTCTAGTTAGGGGTCCAAGCCAACTGGTTGGATCCCTATTGTTTTTGTAGTGTTTGTTATTATTCCCCCGTAGAAGTGGGACCACAGCCCAAACCGTAAATGGTGCACACACACCAATTGCATGACTAGATCCAGGTACGTGAGATGACGGCAGACGACCAAATCCAGACATGCCGGCCACTAGGTGGCGCTATACCAAGGAAAGACGCGTTTGGGGCTATAACTCCCACACCGAACCTCCCACAGTCAAAAACTTGTACGCACATATTCACTGGAGTCTGCTGCATCTTTTGGCATAGGCCACGCCCATTTGCGTCTAGAATTTTTTTTCGCAAAATCGCAAAGACCGCAAAACTGTTTTTTCCCTACTCCTCCCACATTTCTTGACCAATTGACACCAAACTTTGCACACGACATCTTCAGACGCACACGCAAAGAATGCACGGAACACTTTTTTGATGCGACCTTTGACGACGAAACGGTAGCGTTTTGAATATTGGTTTATTAGCTAAATTAGACGTGGAATATCAAAAATCCAAAGAAATCCAAAATTAGACATCGGATCGAGTCCAAATTTTACACACATGTTGGTGCTAACATTTATGTCGTCCGATAAAAAAATCGGAAAATTTCGCCATTAGGGGGCGCAATAAACAAGGAAATTGTATATCTTCTACAAAATTTCACCGCGAATACGCTACACTGACTTCTCGCTACTCCTACCACAGTCAAATCCTTTGTATCCACAGGTTCAGGGTAGCGTTTTGAACACATGCTTCGCGTTGTGCCGGCGAAACGCACATTTCTTGTCGCGTTGTGCCGGCGAAATGCACACTTCTTGGACCCCTGCATAACTGCTTGCAGTTCTAGTTAGGGGTCCAAGCCAACAGGTTGGATCCCTATTGTTTTTGTAAGGATTCTTCTTTTTATACTTCCCGCGCTAAAAGTGGGCCCACAGCCCAAACCGTAAATGGTGCACACGCGCCAATTACATGACTAGAACCAGGTCCGGCACCGCTACTCAGATAACCAAATCCAGACATGCCGGCCACTAGGTGGCGCTATACCAAGGAGAAACACGTTTGGGGCTATAGCTCCCACACCGAACCTCCCAGAGTCCAAAACCTTGTACACACAGATGCACTGGAGTCTGCTGCATCTTTTGGCCTAGGCCACGCCCATTTGCGTCTGGGAATATTTTTCGCTAAATCGCGAAAACCGCAAAACTGTTTTTTCCCTACTCCTCCCACATTTCTTGACCAATCGACACCAAACTTTGCACACAACATCTTCAGACGCACACGCAAAGAATGCATGAAACACTTTTTTGATGCGACCTTTGAAGACGAAACGGTAGCGTTTTGAATATTGGTTTATTAGCTAAATTAGACGTGGAATATTAAAAATCCAAAGAAATCAAAAATTAGACATCGGATCGAGTCCAAATTTTACACACATGTTGGTGTTAACCTTAACGTCGTTCGATAAAAAAATCTGAAAAATTCGCCATTAGGGGGCGCAATAAACGAGGAAATTGTATATCGTCTACAAAATTTCGCCGTGAAAACGCTACATTGACTTCTCGCTACTCCTACCACAGTCAAATCCTTTGTATCCACAGGTTCAGGGTAGCGTTTTAAACACATGCTTCGCGTTGTGCCGGCGAAACGCACATTTCTTGTCGCGTTGTGCCGGCGAAATGCACACTTCTTGGACCCCTGCATAACTGCTTGCAGTTCTAGTTAGGGGTCCAAGCCAACACGTTGGATCCCTATTGTTTTTGTAAGGATTTTTATTAGGGGTCCAAGCCAACAGGTTGGATCCCTATTGTTTTTGTAAGGATTTTTCCTATTTTTTTCCCTACTCCTCCCACATTTCTTGACCAATCGACACCAAACTTTGCATACGACATCTTCAGACACACACGCAAAGAATGCATGAAAACACTTTATTGATCCGACCTTCGACGACGAAACGGTAGCGTTTTGAATATTGGTTTATTAGCTAAATTAGACGTGGAATAGCAAAAATCCAAAGAAATCCAAAATGAGACATCGGATCGAGTCCAAATTTTACACACATGTTGGTACTAACCTTAATGTCGTCCGATAAAAAATTCGGAAAAATTCGCCATTAGGGGGCGCAACAAACGAGGAAATTGTATATCTTCTAATTGGCAGAAGGAATGTTCTTCAAACTCAAGGGAAACCATCAAGGGGCAAACCCGAGTCTATATAGAAAATATGGCCAAGAATTATTAATGTGGGCGGGAGTTATTTGGCAAAGGAAAATTGTCTTTGGAAAATTTCGCCGCAAGGCGGCGCCAAAAAACCACGACATTGTCTATCTCCTATTTGGCCAATGTTCTGAAAACGCGTTTTAGGCTATAACTCCCACACCGAAGCTCCCACAGTCAAAACCTTTATATCCACATGTTGTTCACGGTAGCGTTTTGAATACTTGCTTCGCGTTGTGCCGGCGAAACGCACATTTCTTGTCGCGTTGTGCCGGCGAAATGCACACTTCTTGGACCCCTGCATAACTGCTTGCAGTTCTAGTTAGGGGTCCAAGCCAACAGGTTGGATCCCTATTGTTTTTGTAAGGATTATTATTATTAGGGGTCCAAGCCAACAGGTTGGATCCCTATTGTTTTTGTAAGGATTATTATTATTCCGACATGCTAATCCTAAAAGTGTGCCCACAGCCCAAACCGTAAATGGTGCCGACACGCCAATTGCATGACTAGATCCAGGGCCCTGAGTTCTAAGCAGACGACCAAATCCAGACACGCCGGCCACTAGGTGGCGCTATACCAAGGAAAGATGCGTTTGGGGCTATAACTCCCACACCGAACCTCCCACAGTCAAAAACTTGTACCCACATATTCACTGGAGTCTGCTGCATCTTTTGGCATAGGCCACTTCCATTTGCGTCTAGGAATATTTTTCGCTAAATCGCGAAAACAGCAAAACTGTATTTTCGCTACTCCTCCCACATTTCTTGACCAATCAACACCAAACTTTGCACACGACATCTTCAGACGCACACGCAAAGAATGCATGAGACACTTTTTTGATGCGACCTTTGACGACGAAACGGTAGCGTTTTGAATATTGGTTTATTAGCTAAATTAGACGTGGAACATCAAAAATCCAAAGAAATCCAAAATTAGACATCGGATCGAGTCCAAATTCTACACACATGTTGGTGCTAACCATAATGACGTTCGATAAAAAAATCGGAAAATTTCGCCATTAGGGGGCGCAAAAAACGAGGAAATTGTATATCTTCTAATTGGCCAAAGGAATGTTCTTCAAACTCAAGGGATACCATCAAGGGGCAAACCCGAGTCTATATAGAAAATATGGCCAAGAATTATTAATATGGGCGGGAGTTATTTGGCAAAGGAAAATTGTCTTTGGAAAATTTCGCCACAGGGCGGCGCCAAAAAACGACGACATTGTCTATCTCCTATTTGGCCAATGTTCTGAAAACGCGTTTTAGGCTATAACTCCCACACCGAAGCTCCCACAGTCAAAACCTTTATATCCACAGGTTCAGGGTAGCGTTTTGAACACATGCTTCGCGTTGTGCCGGCGAAACGCACATTTCTTGTCGCGTTGTGCCGGCGAAATGCACACTTCTTGGACCCCTGCATAACTGCTTGCAGTTCTAGTTATTAGGGGTCCAAGCCAACAGGTTGGATCCCTATTGTTTTTGTAAGGTTTTTTTTTCCTATTATTATTATTTTTCCCCCCTAGAAGTGGGTCCACAGCCCAAACCGTAAATGGTGCCGACACGCCAATTGCATGACTAGATCCAGGTCCCTGAGTTCTAGGCAGACGACAAAATCCAGACACGCCGGCCACTAGGTGGCGCTATAACAAGGAAAGACGCGTTTGGGGCTATAACTCCCACACCGAAGCTCCCACAGTCAAAACCTTTATATCCACAGGTTCAGGGTAGCGTTTTGAACACATGCTTCGCGTTGTGCCGGCGAAACGCACATTTCTTGTCGCGTTGTGCCGGCGAAATGCACACTTCTTGGACCCCTGCATAACTGCTTGCAGTTCTAGTTTATTATTAGGGGTCCAAGCCAACAGGTTGGATCCCTATTGTTTTTGTAAGGATTTTTCCTATTATTATTATTATTATTATTATTATTAGGGGTCCAAGCCAACAGGTTGGATCCCTATTGTTTTTGTAGTGTTTATTATTATTAGGGGTCCAAGCCAACAGGTTGGATCCCTATTGTTTTTGTAAGGATTTTTAGGGGTCCAAGCCAACAGGTTGGATCCCTATTGTTTTTGTAAGGATTTTTCCTATTATTATACTTCCTACCAAGAAAGTGGTACCACAGCCCAGACCGTAAATGGTGCCGACATGCCAATTGCATGACTAGATCCAGGTCCGTGAAGACTATTCAGACGACAAAATCCAGACACGCCGGTCACTAGGTGGCGCTATACCAAGGAATACGCGTTTGGGGCTATAACTCCCACACCGAACCTCCCAGAGTCCAAAAACTTGTACACACAGATGCACTGGAGTCTGCTGCATCTTTTGGCCTAGGCCACGCCCATTTGCGTCTATGAATATTTTTCGCTAAATCGCGAAAACCGCAAAACTGTTTTTTCGCTACTCCTCCCACAATTCTCGCCCGATCAACACCAAACTTTTCACACGACATCTTCAGACGCACACGCAAAGGAATCGTGAGACACTTTTTTGATGCGACCTTCGACGACGAAACGGTAGCGTTTTGAATATTGGTTTATGAGCTAAATTAGACGTGGAAAATCAAAAATCCAAAGAAATCCAAAATTAGACATCGGAACGAGTCCAAATTGTACACACATGTTGGTGCTAACCTTATTGTCGTACGATAAAAATTTCGGAAAATTTCGCCATTAGGGGGCGCCATAAACGAGGAAATTGTATATCTTCTACAAAATTTAGCCGCGAAAACGCTACACTGACTTCTCGCTACTCCTACCACAGTCAAATCCTTTGTATCCACAGGTTCAGGGTAGCGTTTTGAACACATGCTTCGCGTTGTGCCGGCGAAACGCACATTTCTTGTCGCGTTGTGCCGGCGAAATGCACACTTCTTGGACCCCTGCATAACTGCTTGCAGTTCTAGTTAGGGGTCCAAGCCAACAGGTTGGATCCCTATTGTTTTTGTAAGGATTATTATTATTATACTATACGCCTTAGAAGTGGTACCACAGCCCAAACCGTAAATGGTGCCGACACGCCAATTGCATGACTAGATCCAGGTCCGGCACCGCTACTCAGATAACCAAATCCAGACACGCCGGCCACTAGGTGGCGCTATACCAAGGACAGACGCGTTTGGGGCTATAACTCCCACACCGAACCTCCCAGAGTCCAAAAACTTGTACACACAGATGCACTGGAGTCTGCTGCATCTTTTGGCCTAGGCCACGCCCATTTGCGTCTAGGAATATTTTTCGCTATATCGCGAAAACCGCAAAAATGTTTTTTCGCTACTCCTCCCACATTTCTCGACCAATTGACACAAAACTTTGCACATGACATCTTCAGACCTACACGAAAAGAATTCCTGCATTACTTTTTTGATCCGTCCTTCGATAACGAAACGGTAGTGTTTTGAATATTGGTTTATTAGCTAAATTAGACGTGGAATATCAAAAATCCAAAGAAATCCAAAATTAGACATCGGATCGAGTCCACATTTTACACACATGTTGGTGCTAACCTTAATGTCGTTCGATAAAAATTTCGGAAAATTTCGCCATTAGGGGGCGCAATAAACGAGGAAATTGTATATCTTCTACAAAATTTCGCCGCGGAAACGCCACACTGACTTCTCGCTACTCCTACCACAGTCAAATCCTTTGTATCCACAGGTTCAGGGTAGCGTTTTGAACACATGCTTCGCTTTGTGCCGGCGAAACGCACATTTCTTGTCGCGTTGTGCCGGCGAAATGCACACTTCTTGGACCCCTGCATAACTGCTTGCAGTTCTAGTTAGGGGTCCAAGCCAACAGGTTGGATCCCTATTGTTTTTGTAAGGATTTTTCCTATTATACTTACCTCCCTAAAAGTGGGACCACAGCCCAAACCGTAAATGGTGCCGACAAGCCAATTGCATGACTAGATCCAGTTCTCTTCGGACTATGCAGACGACAAAATCCAGACACGCCGGCCCCTAGGTGGCGCTATACCAAGGAATACGCGTTTGGGGCTATAACTCCCACACCGAACCTCCCAAATTCAAAACCTTGTACACACAGATTCACTGGAGTCTGCTGCATCTTTTGGCATAGGCCACGCCCATTTGCGTCTATAATTTTTTTTCGCAAAATCGCGAAAACCGCAAAACTGTTTTCTCGCTACTCCTCCCACATTTCTCGACCAATCAACACCAAACTTTGCACACGGCATCTTCAGACGCACACGCAATGAAACCCTCAGACAGTTTTTTGATCCGACTTTCGACGACGAAACGGTAGCGTTTTGAATATTGGTTTATTAGCTAAATTAGACGTGGAATATCAAAAATCCAAAGAAATCCAAAATTAGACATCGGATCGAGTCCACATTTTACACACATGTTGGTGCTAACCTTAATGTCGTTTGATAAAAATTTCGGAAAATTTCGCCATAAGGGGGCGCAATAAACGAGGAAATTGTATATCTTCTACAAAATTTCGCCGCGAAAACGCCACACTGACTTCTCGCTACTCCTACCACAGTCAAATCCTTTGTATCCACAGGTTCAGGGTAGCGTTTTGAACACATGCTTCGCTTTGTGCCGGCGAAACGCACATTTCTTGTCGCGTTGTGCCGGCGAAATGCACACTTCTTGTTATTATTATTCTTACCCCCCTAAAAGTGGGCCCACACCCCAAACCGTAAATGGTGCCGACACGCAAATTGCATGACTAGGTCCAGATCTGTTCGGACTAAGCAGACGACAAAATCCAGACCTGCCGGCCACTAGGTGGCGCTATAACAAGAAAATCGCGTTTGGGGCTATAACTCCCACACCGAACCTCCCACATTCAAAACCTTGAACACACAGATTCACTGGAGTCTGATGCATCTTTTGGCATAGGCCACGCCCATTTGCGTCTATAATTTTTTTTCGCCTTGAACACACAGATTCACTGGAGTCTGATGCATCTTTTGGCATAGGCCACGCCCATTTGCGTCTATAATTTTTTTTCGCAAAATCGCGAAAACCGCAAAACTGTTTTTTCCCAACTCCGCCCACATTTCTTGACCAATCGACACCAAACTTTGCACACGACATCGTCAGACGCACACGAAAAGAAAAACTATATACTTTTTTGATCCGACCTTCGACTACGAAACGGTAGCGTTTTGAATATTGCTTTATTAGCTACGTTTTACGTCGATACGTTAAAATTCAGAAAATACCAAAATTAGACATCGGATCAAGTCCAAATTTTAGACACATGTCGGTGCTACCCTTAATGGCGTTCAATAAAGAATTCGGAATATTTCGCCATTAGGGGGCGCAATAAACGAGGAAATTGTATATCTTCTAATTGGCCAAAGGAATGTTCTTCAAACTCAAGGGAAACCATCAAGGGGCAAACCCGAATCTATATAGAAAATATGGCCAAGAATTATTAATGTGGGCGGGAGTTTTTGGCAAAGGAAAATTGTCTTTGGAAAATGTCGCCACAGGGCGGCGCCAAAAAACGACGACATTGTCTATCTCCTATTTGGCCAATGTTCTGAAAACGCGTTTTAGGCTATAACTCCCACACCGAAGCTCCCACAGTCAAAACCTTTATATCCACATGTTGTTCACGGTAGCGTTTTGAATACTTGCTTCGCATTGTGCCGGCGAAACGCACATTTCTTGCCGCGTTGTGCCGGCGAAATGCACACTTCTTGGACCCCTGCATAACTGCTTGCAGTTCTAGTTATTATTATTATTATACTTCCTACCAAGAAAGTGCTACTACAGCCCAAACCGTAAATGGTGCACACACGCCAATTACATGACTAGATCTAGGTACGTGAAGACTATGCAGACGACAAAATCCAGACACGCCGGCCACTAGGTGGCGCTATACCAAGGAAAGACGCGTTTGGGGCTATAACTCCCACACCGAACCTCCCACAGTCAAAAACTTGTAAGCACATATTCACTGGAGTCTGCTGCATCTTTTGGCATAGGCCACGCCCATTTGCGTCCATAATTTTTTTTCGCAAAATCGCGAAAACCGCAAAACTGTTTTTTCCCTACTCCTCCCACATTTCTTGACCAATCGACACCAAACTTTGCACACGACATCTTCAGACACACACGCAAAGAATGCACGAAAGACTTTTTTGATCCGACCTTCGACGACGAAACGGTAGTGTTTTGAATATTGGTTTATTAGCTAAATTAGACGTGGAATAGCAAAAATCCAAAGAAATCCAAAATGAGACATCGGATCGAGTCCAAATTTTACACACATGTTGGTGCTAACCTTAATGTCGTTCGATAAAAATTTCGGAAAATTTCGCCATTAGGGGGCGCAATAAACGAGGAAATTGTATATCTTCTAATTGGCCAAAGGAATGTTCTTCAAACTCAAGGGAAACCATCAAGGGGCAAACCCGAGTCTATATAGAAAATATGGCCAAGAATTATTAATGTGGGCGGGAGTTATTTGGAAAAGGAAAATTGTCTTCGGAAAATTTCGCCACAAGGCGGCGCCAAAAAACTACGACATTGTGTGTCCTAATTTGCCAATGGAATGTTCTGAAAACGCGTTTTGGGCTATAACTCCCACACCGAACCTCCCACAGTCAAAAACCATCTTCAGACACACACGCAAAGAATGCTTGAACACTTTTTTGATCCGACCCTCGACGACGAAACGGTAGCGTTTTGAACATTGGTTTATTAGCTACGTTTTACGTCGAAACGCAAAAATTCAAAAAATACCAAAATTAGACATCAGATCAAGCCCACATTTTAGACACATGTCGGTGTTACCCTTAATGGCGTTCGATAAAAAAATCGGAAAATTTCGCCATTCGGGGGCGCAATAAACGAGGAAATTGTATATCTTCTAATTGGCCCAAGGAATGTTCTTCAAACTATAAGGGAACCATCAAGGGGCAAACCCGAGTCTATATAGAAAATGTGGCCAAGAATTATTAATGTGGGCGGGAGTTATTTGGCAAAGGAAAATTGTGTTTGGAAAATTTCGCCAACAGGGCGGCGCCAAAAAACGAGTACATTGTATATCTCCTATTTGGCCAATGGAATGTTCTGAAAACGCGTTTTAGGCTATAACTCCCACACCGAAGCTCCCACAATCAAAACCTTTTTATCCACAGATATAAGTATATAAGTGTAATTCCTTTTTATCCACAGATATAAGTATATAAGTATAATTCCTTTTTGCACAGGCAATTTGTGTAAATGAAGTGTAATAAATAAACAATATGAGATGTTTTTCAATTTTTCATTGTGTATCTACTATTTGGCCAATGGAATGTTCTGAAAACGCGTTTTAGGCTATAACTCCCACACCGTTTTAACACCGTTTTATCCACAGATATAAGTATATACGTATAATTCCTTATAAGTATATAAGTATAATTCCATTTTGCATGGGCAATTTGTGTAAATTAAGTGTAATAAACGCTTAAAACACACACTATTTACATTGTCCTGTTTCCTGAGATTTCAGGGGTTTGGAGGTCATTCAGTGCTAGATAGGAATGAAAGAAATGTTAATAATCCATGAAAGAAATGTCAATAATCCATTTGTAATAGTCATTTGAATTGGGATGCACATTTTGTAAGCTAGGTTAATAAATGAGTAGGAGTATAGTCTAATGGGTAAAATCATAAGACTTGAAATCTCCAACCAAATTAAAACACATAGGCATAATATAAATATGTCTGTAAGACTTAGTCTAATGGGTAAAATCATAAGACTTGAAATCTCCAACCAAATTAAAACACATGGGCATAATATAAATATGTCTGTAAGACTTGAAATCTCCAACCAAATTAAAACACATAGGCATAATGTAAATATGTCTGTTAGTCTGAGTGTTCTGTAGTTGGGAGTTGGCTGAAGGCCTTCATGTAATTAAGTTGTTTTGGTTGGTAATCTGCATATTTTGCTCAGTGTAGCGTTAGGGTCTGTTATTTTATTAATTATATAAAGCAAAACCCCTCTTCCATTTTAAAATAGTATGTACATAATAGGCCTCCATCTTTGTTATACTTTTAAAATGTCCCTATATAGCCTATTTTATAGCTTTTACACTGATATTTGGAAACAGGAATTCGAAATGCAATTATTGATTGCATTTTTCGTAAATAGTTAGTTGGAAGGAATCAGTTTCTTAAGCAATAACATTGAACTGAATTTTTTAGGCCTACATACGTTTACTATGCTACTATGGTATTATATGGAGCAATCTTACATATTTATGACGTTTCCAGATCAATAAAGTTCTATCTCTTTTATTTGAACTGCCTGTATGTCCTCTTGATTATAGTATTACAGTGTGTACCTTGGTTATCAGCTATCATAGAATGGTGTCCAAATGGCTGCATGTGTACGAAATAGGATTTGAACCAAGTGTTACAATAAAAAAAGCTAGATATAGAGTGGGTGACTTTATCAGTATACTCAATCGAGATGGCCACAATAATAACCGCTCTTAGATGGGTTGTAGATACTAAGTTTTATAACAGATAATTAAATACGTGAAGATTTGGTGACAGAGGTAAAGCATCTTCTTTTAAATATTATAAGCCTTGGTTTAGTTATTCAGTTCTGTTGGATTCCAGCCCACCATGGAATATATGGCAATGAAATTGCTGATAAATTAGCTAAAAGATACTAACCTAATTAGGAGAATTTAACCTTAATTATATATTTTTTTTATTTTGTATTTTTATTTATTCATTTCTTTTGTTAGTTTGTTTTATTTTGTTTATTTTGTTTCGTTAGTTTGGTTTTTTCTTTGAATTTGGTTTTATGATTTAAAGTATAATTTGCCAACGTCCTTGTCACAAACTGCTGTGTAGGAGTAGTTGTTTTTGTAGCTTTCTGGAACGCTAATACTCTTATCTCGCTGAAATCTTGACGGATTTACAAACGGTTTGGTTTCTTAGTTCTGCCTCGTTGTAGTTGTTTTGGTAGCGGCTAGATTAGCATGTCGCGATACTACAGGGGATCACGTCTGCGCCGAGAAGATGCGCAGAGGGTTGAAACAGCGCTTGTCCGGTCTGCTCACAAGAAGGTTTCTTTGGCCAGTTACTGTGATTAAACACGACTTGTTTAATGTTCACAATGTATCGTTTTTCATGGGGAAAATGAGATGCGTCCCCGGGACTGGGACAAAATATTAAACCCGTGTTGATAAAACGCCATTTTGTTATCTGTTCAGGCGTGGTTCAGGTGTGGGCGTGGTGTACTCCCATGGTGCTTCGCGAGTTACACTCAGGGAATGACTAGCGCGTCAGCAACGGCGCACTCTGACCGGATTTTCTCTTCTTGAGACATCTTTGTTCAGATAGACCCTTTTCCTCTCCCTTCCACGGATTAATATTGTGAGCGGATTCATTTGAGTACGTTCTGTCTTTCAACTTTGCGGTTCAACCAAAGAAGTTCGTTGTCAAGGTAAGTCCTGATGAAATGGATAATTATGCTTGTCCGCCATTTTGTATGCATCTTGTAAGTCGCGCATGGGACCCACGACGACCATATATATATCCTTATGAAATGGATAATTATGTTTAAAGTATTAGGTTTGCTTTTGATGCAGTAATTGTAAGCAAAGGATTTACGAGAAAATATTAAAGCCCCCTGTAATAGTTTGTGTGGGGCGCTTTGTGGACTACGGCGGCGTCTAGGCCGCCAGCCATCTTACCACAGAAAAGCTTTCTGGAACGCTAATACTCTTATCTCGCTGAAATCTTGACGGATTTACAAACGGTTTGGTTTCTTAGTTCTGCCTCGTTGTAGTTGTTTTGGTAGCTTTCTGGAACGCTAATACTCTTATCTCGCTGAAATCTTGACGGATTTACAAACGGTTTGGTTTCTTAGTTCTGCCTCGTTGTAGTTGTTTTGGTAGCGGCTAAATTAGCATGTCGCGATACTACAGGGGATCACGTCTATGCAAATATTTGGCTTTAAATTTGGATTGTATCTGTGCAATGTGTTTTTAAATGCTGAAATGTGTTACATTCACTTTTTACACGCACACATCCGCCCAACAGTCTAAACTCCACCATATGCAATGTTTTTTAAATGCTGCGCTGTTGGTCATGCGTTGAAAGATCGTCCGCCGTTCAACTCAAGGTGAGGTGCTGGTTATATTGCTAATGCTGGGGTTTGACTGTATTTGCATTTTAGTTGTCCATCAATAGATTTTTTTGAAAAATGGTTAGTGTGTGTGTGTGTGTGTCTGTCTGGGTGTGTGTGTGGCTGTGTGGCCGTCTAGGTGTGTGTGTGTGTGTGTCTCTAGGTGTGTGTGTGTCTGTCTAGGTGTGTGTGTGTGTGTGTCTGTCTAGGTGTGTGTGTGTGTGTGTCTGTCTAGGTGTGTGTGTGTGTGTGTGTGTGTGTGTGTGTGTGTGTGTGTGGCTGTCTAGGTGTGTGTGTCTGTCTAGGTGTGTGTGTGTCTGTCTAGGTGTGTGTGTGTGTGTCTGTCTAGGTGTGTGTGTGTGTGTCTGTCTAGGTGTGTGTGTGTGTCTGTCTAGGTGTGTGTGTGTCTGTCTAGGTGTGTGTGTGTGTGTGTGTGTGTGGTCCGTCTAGGTGTGTGTGTGTGGTCCGTCTAGGTGTGTCTGTGTGTGTGTCTGTCTAGGTGTGTGTGTGTGTGTGTCTGTCTAGGTGTGTGTGTGTGTGTCTGTCTAGGTGTGTGTGTGTGTGTGTGTCTGTCTAGGTGTGTGTGTGTGTGT
>NC_044049.1:19576005-19801005 GCF_902167405.1 Gadus morhua | reverse complement strand
AGGATTCTTCCCATGGCGACGACTCCGGCCAGAGGCTTCGTGCCTGGTATGTAGTCGTAAAGATACAATGATGCATGTTTTCAACTCATTTATATTCCTCAGAATTCTATTGCATGAATGTGTGATGTTTGACTTTTAGATCAACAGCTCGAGATAAGTTATTCATTTTAGTTTTGCGTTGAATTTGTCTCTTTATTAGTGCTTGGCACTGGAGCACGTCACCGTGTCAAGCCTTGGCCTGTCTCTGCCCTCACTGGGAAGTTCCATCGATTGGATCTCCCTCCTGAGTCTCCAGTTAAGCAGGTAAACTTGTCAAAGACCTTTCAGAAAATAATATATAATTTAGCTGTGGAATATGTTTGGAGTGGAATGACAACTTTTTATTTGTCCTTATTTATAGTTTGTGCTGTTTGTGGGCGACTCGCATCTGCGTGCGTTGGTTGACCGTTACGTGAGGATGCCAGACGGTTGCCTTTCGTTTGGGTTCCTGTCTACGCCTGGGGCGTCTGCCGCTGAGCTCCGCACTGAGTTGCTGAACGCAGACATCCCCAGAACCCCCGACATCGTTTGCTTGCTGGCTCCAAGCAACAACCTCACGGCGACGCTCGGCATCGAAGCGGCTGGATTTGCCTTCGATGGACTTCTGAGAGCTGCCCGCAGTCGATGGCCTAAGGTAGTTTTTGTGTTACAAAATAAAGTGTATTTTCAAGGCAGACTATTTAACAGAATTGTATAGTGTGTAATCCAAAACTTTTGTGCGGATCAGGTGTTTGTGCTCGATTTCCCTCCCCGGCTGGCGAGTGAATTGGCACCGCAACAATTCCTTCGAGAGGAGTTTCGTCGCGTTGCAGTAAAGAACGGTATGTAAAAATGATTAAGAGATAATGTCAGTATAGAATATCTTTGTAGGAAAGCTTTTAGTGTATCAACACCACCTCTTGGTACCACGTGTAAAATATGAATATAGTGTATGGTTTAATATTTGTATTCTTCTGCAGGTGTAAAGTACTGCGTCACAGCTGACCGCTTTCCGCTGGACTCGCGTGCCTTGTGGAGTCGTGATGGGGTAAGTCGTGTTATAACTTGGCACGTGAGAAATTCATGAAATGTCATTTTTATACGGCAAAAGCAGTTTATTTCAATAATAACCCGTGCTTCTCATTATAATAGATCCACCTGAGTGACGATCTGGGGATGCCGCTTCTCGCGAAGCTTCTGTGGCACTTCTCCTTTCGGCAGCTACAGTCACCTCTGCCTGTTACACCTCCGCCTGTGTCTCCTCCCAAGTCACCGCCGACTGTGAGACCCTTTGCTACTACCGTGGTTGTGAAGGGAGAAGTTTCACGTCCACGTCCCCTTGACCCCTTCAAGGAAACTGTCGTCGGACGTCGCGGAAAGGTAAAAGTTATACAATTTTGAAGAGCTTTAGTTTTAGTTAGGCCACATTTATTGAATACTAATTCTCCCTATGTGTTTATAGCGCAGCCAACCTGAGTCCTGGGATGCGCCTGAGGACTGGGATCAGTTTTCCGTGCGGATCCTTCCTCATGAGGTTTGTACATTGGTATGATAGCTGAAAGGAAATCAAACCGTAATGATGCGTACATTTGTTGTTTCATTTAAATGCTATTCCTATAAGACAAGGCAAATGGCTCAATTCTGTTTTTTATTTCTAGGTTTGTGTGCCTCCTCTGGTCCTGAGGGAGTGCTTTGTCGTGCTAAACCCTATCCGGTTTAGCACTGACAAGTTGGCTGCAATGGATCGCATTGTTCCATCCAACCTTGACGTCCCCATGTATGCTACCATGGGGAATCGCTCAAAGGTAATTTGTGTGATTTTAATATTAACTGTTTGTGAGTGCATACATATTAATAGCGCCTGTAATCCTATATGACAAGCTTTACATTGTATGGTAGAGATAGTTGCATTGATAATAAAAGTGTTTTATTTCATTAACTGTTATCATTTCCGTTCTCTTCCATTATGATAGAAACGGAAGGTGGCACATGGAACCACGGCTGTGGTCTCCAAAGGAAAGAAGGCCCGCCTTGAGGTTGGTAATTTCTCAGTGAAATATGTACTTGTTTTTTGGTTGAAACACAGGAACAACTATTTTCTGATTTCGCCTTTAACACAAGAGATAGTCCAACATTCTCTGTGTAGGTATTGTTTTGCCAATGATTTACAATTATTTTCCAGGCACTTCAAACTCCAGCAAGGATTGCCAAACCTTCGAAGCTGGTACCTCCCCCTCGACCTGTTCCAGAAGCTGCTGTACCAGCTACTCTGGAGGGCGTACCTCCTCCTCGACCTGTTCCAGAAGCTGCTGTGCCAGCCACTCTGGAGGGCAGCGTCTTTGTGCATTCGAGCAAGGTAATTTGCATACAACATGTAATGATTAAACACATTCAGTGAATAGAGTGCGGTTCTCTATTCTTTTGATATTTTCTCTAAGTTCCTAAGAAAGTGTAATTTTGGGTTTCCATTTCTCAATTGTAATGTACATATAATTCTTACTATGTCTTTGCAGTTTGCTCAACCGGAGGGGGATGACAAGACTCTGTGTGTTGATGAGTGGCCGTTTCTTCAAACAAAGTTTTGTGAGGTAAGGGAAAGGGGGAAAAAGAGAGCATCTTGTAATTATGTAATATTTGGCTTTTGTTGTTAAATTTGTATGTAGCGCCACAAAATACAGGCGTGCACAACACTATGTTTGTTACTGTTTTAAATAAACTACATTAGCAGTAAGTTCTTTGAACTGCCCACTTTTCAATTTTCATACAATTGTACCTCTCATGATAATTTTGCTCCCTTACCTCATTGTAGAAGGTGAACCAGCCAACTGCTCGGGTTGTCTCTGGACAGAGAAAACAAGAGGAGCCAACACCTTGGGGGCCAAAAGTTGTGATGGCCCAGGCTGATAAACCAACAGCCAATGAGACCAGCTTCTTGGGATGTTCAACCAAGGTAATGACAACAATATAAAAAATGATTTGCAAATAAGCAATCAATCATTTCCAGGATCAGTATCTAGAAACATTTACATTTTTACTTCATAATTACAATCAACATAGTTGAACTGTTTTTAACATGTTCTTGGTAATATCTACACACTATGAATTGGAAATGTCAAGAAGGTTGGCTGATGAACTTGTTGTGCTCATTTTAATTATTGAAACTGAACTGAAATAAAAGTTTTCTTTGTCCTTAATTCTGTTCACCACAATACACCAAATGTCCCCTTTTCTATGGCTTATGAGTTTGCATGTAGGGGTAAACCTAATTTTTTTTAACATTCGTAATGTTTGTGATTGCAGATGACACACATTGAGGACCATGAGCCGTTTCAACCAGCACCTGAGGTCACTGCGAGCAGTCAGCAGGTATGTAATTACTAGTGGAAAAATTGTATACCAACGGGAAAAGCCACAGCTTAAGAGACCCATTTTTTTTTTATTCTTTTAGAACATTGATAAATATGCCTAAACTATGTGCATTTTCAAATTACTTACTGGGAAACAACATGCTTTTAAAAACACTTATATGAATTGTCATTTCAGCAGAGCCCGCCTGAGGACAATGGCCAGCTTGAAGATCCTCATCTAACACTTGGCAATCAGAAGGTACTTATTTTTAACATGTTATTCCCTGTTCCTTGTGAGTTTTCCTGCCATTTATTAGATCTTGGAAATTAGTTAAAGTAATGTTAATATCATGTACAATTCCGTTTTCCCATTATACACAGCCATGAACTACAGCTGAATGATTCCTAGCCTTTTTATGAATTCCTTGTTAATTTCGATATAAACTATTGGTTACACTCCTTTTTGATTCAACTACTGTTGTGTTTTTAGGCACCCTGTGATTTTGCACCTGCCAGAGCTGCTACATCAAGTCATGTGACTTATGAGAACCCTGGGTGTCTTCAAGGATCGTTTGACCAGAGCAGCCACATCTTCGGGGAAAATGCAGGTAAGCAGTGTGCTACAAATGGCATAGCGGCGATTATGACTCACGCCACCCATAGCGTTCTCAAATGGAAAAAAAAAAACAATCATATTCTAAAACAAGGTAATGGCTTGTACACATCTATGCTAGAAAATAAGGAAATCAGTTCAGCCAAAACCAGTGGGCATATTTTCATTTACGAGTTACCCAGACACTGCAAATTAAACAATAAATTATTTAGTTTGGAATATTTTGATACACTCACTGGAAGTCTTGATCCAAAGGATGATTATGACGCTTCTTTGCAAAATATAGCCATGCCTTTAGAAGAGGCTATTCAGAAGACACTGCTGCAGACAGACACATGCTTGCTCAACATCCAAGGAAGTGTCTGTGCCGTTTTCAAGGTCGAAACTGCTTTTGCAGTTTTCGATCCTCATTCTCGTAGTACTTGGGGTTCCGTTGCACCAAATGGAACTGGCATAGTAGCGCACTATGCTACTGTGTATGAGTTATTTGCCCATATTGAGAACCTTGTCAATTCCTTGTATCAAAATCTTCCACATACCCCAAACAAAGTGTTTGAAGTCACTGGTGTGAAAGCTGTTGAGGTATACTCACCATTTACTGCTTTAACTGCACAGCCTGAAGCCAGCACTTCGGCACATGACGGTACTTTGGACACTGACAGTGACTCTGATCTCTGTGTCCTTTCGCTAACAGATAGAAATTCCCTTGCAGTAAACACGTCTTTTTCCCTTGAAACTGTGCAGCCTGTAGCAAACACTTCTACATGTGACACAACTGTGAACATTGACAGTGATCTTCTAATTCACACAAATGGTGCATCAGATGTCTGTTTAATTTCTGTATCAGATAGACCCAATATAATATTTACTGGATTGACATTAAGCGAAAAAAACAGGATCTGCAACAAACTGTATATCGTACCAACTTTAGATCAAAATATTGTTGGACAACCCTTCGATATGGCCCAGCCTGAACCATGCCATACAACATCCATTGTAGGTGACGGTAATTGTTTCTTTCGTTCTCTTTCGTCTGTAATTAGTGGTTGCGAGTCAAATCACAAGGCCTTTAGAAAGGCTGTAGTGAATCATATCTCAAATAATCCCCTTCATTACGTTACTTGTCTAAGACAGCAATTTGCTTCTGTGGAGCAATATCTCAGGGACTCAAGAATGAAATATGTTGGATCTTGGGCAACCGAGTTGGAAATACAAGCTTCTGCAGATTTGCTCTGTGTTGATATTTACACATACAGTCAACAGAAATGGATTACGTTTACGGCGAACATTGAGCCGATTTCAAGAAAAGCTATGTATCTGAAACACTGCAATGGAAGCCATTATGAACCAATTGCCTGTGTCAAAGACAAAAACGCTCATAAATGCTTCAGTTTAACTAGCCTCTGTGAAATGACGCACAAAATGTCCAATGCAGACCTTGTTTCACCACGTAAAAAATGTAGTGATAAAGTAAAAGATCTAAGGAAAAAGAAAACATACGCTGAAGACACAGAATATAGGCAAGTTATAAAGCTAAAAACACAACAAAGATATAATTGTGATGAACAGTATCAAGCAAAAGTAAAAAACAACAGTATTGAAAGATATGCTAATAATGAAACGTTTAAAGAACAAGTAAAAAACAGCAGTATTGAAAAATATGCTAATGAAGAAACGTTTAAAGAACAAGTAAAAAACAGCAGTATTGAAAAATATGCTCATAATGAAACGTTTAAAGAACAAGTAAAAAACAGCAGTATTGAAAAATATGCTAATGAAGAAACGTTTAAAGAGCAAGTAAAAAACCGCAGTATGGAAAAATATGCTAATAATGAAACGTTCAAAGAACAAGTTAAAAACAGCAGTATTGAAAAATATGCTAATAATCCTGCCCATCATAACCAGGTGAAACAAAGAACTGTAATCAAATACAGAGATGATCCATCATGTAAACCCTCTTTAATTGAAAGAAACTGTCAAAAGAGACTTAATCTTACCCTCTTAAAACACAATATTGACTTTGTAATTGAGCTCTTCCAAGAAGAGGTCAAACATGGACCAGAACATGTTTGTTGTGTATGTCACAGATTATTGTTCCGTAAGCAAGTTAGATTATGTGACATAACTTCATATGAATCCAAGGCTTCAACTGTGTCAGCAATTGCAAAACAATGCATAACTACAACATATCTCCATCAATGTGATAACGCATGTTTAACGCCATGCACACTAAAACAGACAGTTGCTGGGAAATTGTGGATATGTTTCAGTTGCAACTCCAAGATACTCAGTGGTAAGGTTCCCCAGGAGAGCGCTGTGAACAATATGGCATTAGATCCAATTCCGGACGAATTAGGCACACTGAACTCATTAGAACAACACCTGTGCGCATTGAATATTCCCTTTATGCGACTTGTGGCATTGCCGCGAGGTTCTCAGAATTCTGTCCATGGGCCGGTGACTTGCGTTCCATCAAACAGCGATGTAGTCACTTCGGTTCTCCCAAGGCTAGAAAATCAAGATTTAATGATCCGAATAAAACTGAAAAGAAAACTTACTTATAAGGGGCATTATCAGTATCAATATGTGCACACTCAAAAAATCCAAAATGCGATAGCATGTTTAAAGGACATGAATAAATGGTATAAGGACATAGACTTTAACGCAGAATGGGAAAATCCCTTGCCAGAAGATGCATGTTCTGTTTTGAAAGAATGCAACCCAGTTAATGACACTCCATCTGCACCTGAAAGCAGTGACATTACAACTCAATCAGACCAGGTGTCGGATGATGAAGAAGCTGACCACATATATGAAACTCAAACACACGGGTTACTCTTGGACACATGTTTGCAACCAATAGATATCGCACAAGAAATATTTGATCAGCATTTCGAAAGTGTTTTATCAATAGCTCCAGCTGAAGGCAACAGTCCTGTTAGGCTGCTGACAGATAAGGGCAATGAAGCAAAATGTTTCCCAACTCTTTTCCCCAAAGGGACAGGTACATTCCATGATGCACGGCCCCACAGGCTCACTCTCAGTAGATACATCAACACACGAATCCTAAATGCTGATGGGAGGTTTAGCAGCAACTTGGACTACATTTTCTATGCTCAATATTTATCTGAGGTCAATCAGGTTGTTTCCAAGGTGTCCATAGCACTGAGAAAAGGTTACCATGCAGGGGAATCATTGGCTATAACTTCCGCCATGCTTTCAAACAAAGACTATGTACAAAATGTCTTAAAAACCGATCTCGGTTACAAGTTCCTTCAACCGATCCGAGGGACTCCAGTTTTTTGGCAAGGTGTACAGAAAAATCTATTTGCTATGGTTCGTCAGCTTGGTGTCCCTACTTGGTTCTGTTCATTTTCATGTGCTGATTTACGCTGGACTGAACTCATCGATGTTTTCATGAGACTACAGAAAATACAGGGAAATGTCAACGACCTGGACTGGTCACAGAGGTGCAATTTACTCAAAACTAATCCGGTTACCGCGGCAAGAATGTTCCAACACAGGTTTCAGACTTTTCTAAATGACGTCATCAAGTCACCAGCTAACCCCATTGGTAAAGTTATAGACACATTTTTTAGAGTTGAATTCCAACAAAGCGGCTCACCCCATACTCATTGTCTGTTCTGGGTAGAAAATGCACCGAAAATAGGCAGAAACACAGACCAAGAAGTCACACAATTTATTGATAAATACATCAGTTGTGAACTCCCGCCAGCAACCGACGCATTGCATGAAGTTGTTTCCAGCGTTCAAAAACACAGCTCCAAGCACTCAAAGAGTTGTAGGAAAAAAGGCACAACATGCAGATTTAACTTTCCACGTCCTCCAAGCAACCACACCTTTCTTTGTAGAAGTAAAACAGACGAGAACCAGGAGGTAACAGACGCTGATCCGATAGACGTCTCTATATTAGAAATGCGAAAAGAAAAAGAGGTGGCTAAAAGTGTCATGACAAGGGTCAAACATGCTCTTTCAAGTCCAGACCTAACCTTCGACACTGTGGATCAGCTATTTGCTTCCGTTAACATCACCCAGGAAATGTTTGAAAATGCCTACCGATTGACAACCAATAAAAACGCGGTTGTACACAAACGCAACCCATCAGATGTTTACGTTAATCAATACAACAAAGACCTTTTGCGTTGCTGGGATGCCAACATGGACATACAATATGTCTGCGATGCTTTTGCTTGTGTAGTATACATAATATCCTACATCTCAAAAGCAGAACAAGACATGGGCTTATTGTTACAACATACTCAAAATGAAATGAAAAAACATGGAAATTTAGATGCAAAACAAACACTCAATAAGTTGGGAAGTGTCTTTCTCCACAATCGCGAGGTCTCAGCTCAAGAAAGTGTTTATCGAGTTACAAACATGCATCTCAACGAATGCTCAAGACTGGTCACATTTATCCCTACTGGTGAAAATACTGTCAGAATGAGTTATCCTCTCAGTGTCATTCAAAGCAAAGCAGAACAGGGTGACACGTCAACAGAATCGATATGGATGACGAGCATAACGGACCGCTACAAAAACCGCCCCCAGGGCGCAATTTTCAATGATATTTGTATAGCCACATTTGTTTCAAAATACAGAGTTTTGTACGGGAAAGAGCAGCACAGCAATGGCTCTGTTAAACTGGAAAATAACACTGGCTTTGTTAAGATGAGAACTAGGGGATCTGATGCTGTTGCTAGATACGCTCGTTTCTCACAAACCAAATATCCAGAAAAACACTACCAAAGTTTGCTACAATTGTTTTTGCCTCATTATTCAACAGATGAGTTAAAACCTCCACCGTACAACAGTTATGAGCAGTTTTACAGGACCGGTTCCATCACTAACAGCAGCAATACAACGCAAAGTGTTAAGGAAGTTGTAGATTTGAACAGATCCCTGTTTGAAGTAGATGCAGATGAGCTCGACAGATGCCAAGAGGTTGCAGGGCACCACGGGGCTCACGACGAGGCATGGGCAGACCTTTGCCCTGAATCTGAGTTGGAGCGATTAGAATGTCAGGAGGAGATGTCTAACAACAACGACACAAATCAAAATGAAAGAGAAGCCATACCGGACTTGCAGTCGGACACAAAGGCAACACTGTCTAAAGAATTTCCCACACACTCGATACAAAGAGCTGAAGGTCTGTCCATTATGCGCACGTTAAACGAACAGACTCAAATTTTTTACAAAATCCGCGCATGGTGCCTTGACAAAGTCAATGGCAAAAAAACCTGACCCGTTTCGCGTATTCATTTCAGGGGGAGCAGGCACAGGAAAGTCCCACCTGATTAAAGCTGTGTACTACGAGTCATGCAGACTCTTTGCAAGAATGTCCATTAATCCAGACGACACTCATGTTTTGCTAGCTGCTCCTACAGGAGTAGCAGCATATAATATCAACGGAAGCACAATACACAGCACCTTTGCTATTACTACCACCGCCAAACTGCCATATCAACCTCTAGGAGATGAAAGAATCAATTCGTTGAGAGCCACCATGAAAGACTTACAAATACTCATTTTGGACGAGGTGAGTATGGTTGATCATAAAATCCTGACGTATGTCCATGGCAGACTACGACAAATAAAGCAACAAGGAGATTATGCATGGTTTGGGAATGTATCAATCATGGCAGTTGGTGACTTCTTCCAGCTCGAGCCTGTAAAGGGAACACCTCTTTACCACGAGCAATTGGTGACCGATCTGTGGAACAATCATTTCACTCACATTGAGTTGACAAAGATAATGCGACAAAAAAACAAAGAATTTGCTGAAACATTAAATCGTCTTAGAAAACACAGAAAAGGAGACAATCTTTACCAGCGAGATGAAGTCTTGCTAAGACAACGTGAGACCGGCGAGGGGGAACTGACACAGGACCTCCACATTTTCCCCAGAAACGATGAAGTGGCAGCCCATAACATCGCCATGTTACACAAGACGTGTACGGATTTGGTGCAAATTAAAGCTCAAGATACTCAGAGAAATCCTACCACAGGACAAGTAACAAGAAAAAATAATCCAAAAATTGATAGTCAGACATGCTTAAGCAGAACGTTAATCGTTGGTCCATCAGCTCGCGTAGTGCTCATCAAAAATATAGATCTGTCAGATGGATTGGTCAATGGTGTATTCGGTACCGTTTGCAAAATCACCTTTGAAGGGAACGTTCAGTTTCCCAAAACCATTTTGGTTAACTTTGACAATGACGCAATCGGCAGGAAACTGAGGAGTAGGTCTATATGCTTTGAGCCTCAATTTCAACAAGCAACACCCATAGATGCTGTGGAAGACAAAGTAATGACTGGTGGATCTAGACGCCAATTCCCGTTACGCCTAGCATGGGCCTGTACAATACACAAAGTTCAAGGTTTAACTTTAGAAAGAGCTGTAGTGTCCCTTAAAAAGATATTTGCAGCTGGCCAAGCATATGTAGCATTAAGCCGAGTAACGTGTGAGGAAAACCTTATCATTCAAGACTACGCAGCCAAAGCCTTCTATTCGAAACCAGACATCGACATTTCTCTGCAAAAAATGGAACCATTCATTGCAACTCCACCAGCAGAAATAACTTCAACCCTCAAAATATGCCTCCACAACATTCAAGGTCTATGTCAACACATGGAAGACCTTAAACATGACCAGAGAATCTTGAGTGCTGACATCATTTGCGTGACAGAAACATGGCTGGAACAAAACACCTCAGTCGATTCCATTGAAATGCCAGGTTGGACTTTTGATCACAAACTCCGGTCCCAATCCTACCATAACATGACCCAATTCCAAGACTTGGTAAACAAACGGCACGGTGGAGTGGGCTACTACCACAAAGACCACATCACTTGTAACATTATACACATGCCATGCAGTGACTTGGAAGCCATCATGTTTAATGTTCAGCCTTTGAATTACAATTACATTGTGCTGTACAAACCGCCATCATATAAACTCGCCTTATTCAAACAAAATCTCGCTTTGGTAATGCAACACTTTAACCAACTTTCAGGAGGAAAGGTAATTATGGGTGACTTCAACGACAATGCCCTTGTTTCTAAATCTGCAGAAAATTTCATGCAACAGCAAGGTTACACCCAAATTGTCTCTTCGCCAACAACAGAAAACGACACGACAATTGATCACGTATACATTCGTGACATTAATCCCACTGATATCAAAGTGCAAATTCTGTCCACCTACTACTCCGATCATGAGTGCCTCTGTTTAGATTTCCTTCTGTAACTGGTTAGCTCGTTTGGCTCGCAGGTTTTAGCACTACGCAATAATTTAAATGTTTTGTCTGTCTTTTCTATTTTTTCAAATAAATAATAAATATTAAATATATATTTTTAATTTCCTATTTTTTCTAATAAATAATGAATTTTCTACCCATTTTTTTTTATGGATTTGCCCCTCTAAACAAAGCCATAGATATGTTTTGTTTTTTTTAGCACTACCCAATGTTTTAAATGTTTTGTCTTCGTCTTTTCCATTTTTTCTAATAAATAATAAATATTATCCATTTTTAACTTTTGGATTTTTTACTTTACTAAATTTTCTCCCCATTTTTTGTATTTTTTTTATTTTTTATTTAACCCTCTAATAAAATCATAGATATTTTGTCCCTTTTCAGCATTTTTTCCCTATTCATCTACAACTTACAATTTACAATAAGGGTACATGCTAAACTATTTGTTAATGCTTAGTTAATAACTCATAGCTAACTAACCATTTCTAAATACTTGCGTAATGCTTGATAAGCATTAACTAAGTCAAACTAACTGTTATCCTTAGTTAATGCTAATCTAAGCATCAACCAAGTGAAACTAACTGTAATGCTTAGTTAGGGGTCCAAGCCAACAGGTTGGATCCCTATTGTTTTTGTACGGATTATTAGGGGTCCAAGCCAACAGGTTGGATCCCTATTGTTTTTGTAGTGTTTATTATTATTCCCCCCTAGAAGTGGGTCCACAGCCCAAACCGTAAATGGTGCCGACACGCCAATTGCATGACTAGATCCAGGTCCCTGAGTTCTAAGCAGACGACCAAATCCGGACACGCCGACCACTAGGTGGCGCTATACCAAGGAATACGCGTTTGGGGCTATAACTCCCACACCGAACCTCCCACAGTCAAAAACTTGTACACACAGATGCACTGGAGTCTGCTGCATCTTTTGGCCTAGGCCACGCCCATTTGCGTCTAGAATTCTTTTTCGCAAAATCGCGAAAACCGCAAAACAGTTTTTTCGCTACTCCTCCCACATTTCCCGCCCGATCAACACCAAACTTTGCACACAACATCTTCAGACGCACACGCAAAGAATGCATGAAACACTTTTTTGATCCGTCCTTCGATAACGAAACGGTATCGTTTTGAATATTGGTTTATTAGCTAAATTAGACGTGGAATATCAAAAATCCAAAGAAATCAAAAATTCGACATCGGATCGAGTCCACATTTTACACACATGTTGGTGCTAACCTTAATGTCGTTCGATAAAAATTTCGGAAAATTTCGCCATTAGGGGGCGCAATAAACGAGGAAATTGTATATCTTCTACAAAATTTCGCTGCGAAAACGCTACACTGACTTCTCGCTACTCCTACCACAGTCAAATCCTTTGTATCCACAGGTTCAGGGTAGCGTTTTCAACACATGCTTCGCGTTGTGCCGGCGAAACGCACATTTCTTGTCGCGTTGTGCCGGCGAAATGCACACTTCTTGGACCCCTGCATAACTGCTTGCAGTTCTAGTTAGGGGTCCAAGCCAACAGGTTGGATCCCTATTGTTTTTGTAAGGATTATTATTCCTATTATTAGGGGTCCAAGCCAACAGGTTGGATCCCTATTGTTTTTGTAAGGATTATTCCTATTATTATTCTTACCTCCCTCAAAGTGTGACCACAGCCCAAACCGTAAATGGTGCCGACACGCGAATTGCATGACTAGATCCAGATCTCTTCGGACTACGCAGACGACAAAATCCAGACACGCCGGTCACTAGGTGGCGCTATAACAAGGGAAAACGCGTTTGGGGATATAACTCCCACACCGAACCTACCACAGTCAAAAACTTGTTCCCACATATTCACTGGAGTCTGCTGCATCTTTTGGCATAGGCCACGCCCATTTGCGTCTAGAATTTTTTTTCGCAAAATCGCGAAAACCGCAAAACTGTTTTTTCCCTACTCCTCCCACATTTCTTGACCAATCGACACAAAACTTTGCACACGACATCTTCAGACGCACACGCAAAGGAATCCTGAGACAGTTTTTTGATTCGACCTTCGACGACGAAACGGTAGCGTTTTGAGTATTGGTTTATGAGCTAAATTAGACGTGGAAAATCAAAAATCCAAAGAAATCCAAAATTAGAAATCGGAACAAGTCCAAATTTTACACACATGTTGGTGCTAACCTTAATGTCGTTCGATAAAAATTCCGGAATTTTTCGCCATTAGGGGGCGCAATAAACGAGGAAATAGTATATCTTTTAATTGGCCTGAGGAATGTTCTTCAAACCCGAGGGAAACCATCAAGGGGCAATCCCGAGTCTATATAGAAAATATGGCCAAGAAATATTAATGTGGTTATTTGAAAAAGGAAAATTGTCTTTGGAAAATTTCGCCACAGGGCGGCGCCAAAAAACGACGACATTGTCTATCTCCTATTTGGCCAATGGAATGTTCTGAAAACGCGTTTTAGGCTATAACTCCCACACCGAAGCTCCCACAGTCAAAACCTTTATATCCACATGTTGTTCACGGTAGCGTTTTGAATACTTGCTTCGCGTTGTGCCGGCGAAACGCACATTTCTTGTCGCGTTGTGCCGGCGAAATGCACACTTCTTGGACCCCTGCGTAACTGCTTGCAGTTCTAGTTATACTTCCTTCGTTAGAAGTGGTACTACAGCTCAAACCGTAAATGGTGCCGACACGCAAATTGCATGACTAGGTCCAGATCTGTTCGGACTAAGCAGACGACAAAATCCAGACCTGCCGGCCACTAGGTGGCGCTATACCAAGGAATACGCGTTTGGGGCTATAACTCCCACACCGAACCTCCCACATTCAAAACCTTGAACACACAGATTCACTGGAGTCTGATGCATCTTTTGGCATAGGCCACGCCCATTTGCGTCTATAATTTTTTTTCGCAAAATCGCGAAAACCGCAAAACTGTTTTTTCCCAACTCCGCCCACATTTCTTGACCAATCGACACCAAACTTTGCACACGACATCGTCAGACGCACACGAAAAGAAAAACTATATACTTTTTTGATCCGACCTTCGACTACGAAACGGTAGCGTTTTGAATATTGCTTTATTAGCTACGTTTTACGTCGATACGCAAAAATTCAGAAAATACCAAAATTAGACATCGGATCAAGTCCAAATTTTACACACATGTCGGTGCTACCCTTAATGGCGTTCAATAAAAATATCGGAATATTTTGCCATTAGGGGGCGCAATAAACGAGGAAATTGTATATCTTCTAATAGGCCCGAGGAATGTTCTTCAAACTATAAGGGAACCATCAAGGGGCAAACCCGAGTCTATATAAAAAATATGGCCAAGAATTATTAATGTGGGCGGGAGTTATTTGGCAAAGGAAAATTGTCTTTGGAAAATGTCGCCACAGGGCGGCGCCAAAAAACGACGATATTGTCGATCTCCTATTTGGCCAATGTTCTGAAAACGCGTTTTAGGCTATAACTCCCACACCGAAGCTCCCACAGTCAAAACCTTTATATCCACATGTTGTTCACGGTAGCGTTTTGAATACTTGCTTCGCGTTGTGCCGGCGAAATGCACATTTCTTATCGCGTTGTGCCGGCGAAATGCACACTTCTTGGACCCCTGCATAACTGCTTGCAGTTCTAGTTAATACTTATCTTAGCATCAACTAAGCATTACAGTTAGTTTTACTTAGTTAATGCTGAGATAAGTATCAACTAAGTACAACTAACTGTTATGCTTAGTTAATGCTATAGTAAGTATAGTTAACTAAGTAAACTTAATGCCTAACCAATCATTACTCAACATTAAATAGTGTTAAATACGCATTAACAAACCATTGATAACATTACGTAAGTATCAATCCACAGATATATGATGTACCCTCATTGTAGTATGTTAGCCATGGATTTAGGTTACCTTTTTATTCAATCTTTAAAATACCATTTGGATTCTTTTGATTTTTTCAAAAAAATGTGCCTCTCAAAACCCAACCCCTCGTCCACGTCGTGAGAGGCGGAAACAGTGTGTCTGTATTCCAGGTCCATCCAAGACGCTGTCTGAATGGACCTGGAAACATGCTGGCCAACGGGGCTCTGGTAAAGCAAACCAATCGAAACGGAAGCGGACAAGGCGTTTGGGGCTATAACTCCCACACCGAACCTCCCACAGTCGAAACTTTCGTATCCACAGGTTCGCGGTAGCGTTTTGAACACATGCTTCGCGTTGTGCCGGCGAAACGCACATTCCTTGTCGCGTTGTGCCGGCGAAATGCACACTTCTTGGACCCCTGCATACCTACTTGCAGTTCTAGTTAGGGGTCCAAGCCAACAGGTTGGATCCCTATTGTTTTTGTAAGGATTTTTTGTTTTTGTAAGGATTTTTCCTATTATTATTAGGGGTCCAAGCCAACAGGTTGGATCCCTATTGTTTTTGTAAGGATTTTTAGGGGTCCAAGCCAACAGGTTGGATCCCTATTGTTTTTGTAAGGATTTTTATTAGGGGTCCAAGCCAACAGGTTGGATCCCTATTGTTTTTGTAAGGATTTTTCCTATTATTATACTTACCTCCCTGAAACTGTGCCCACAGCCCAAACCGTAAATGGTGACGACACGCCAATTGCATGACTAGATCCAGGTCCCTGAGTTCTAGGCAGACGACAAAATCCAGACACGCCGGCCACTAGGTGGCGCTATACCAAGGGAAAACGCGTTTGGGGCTATAACTCCCACACCGAACCTCCCACATTCAAAACCTTGAACACACAGATTCACTGGAGTCTGATGCATCTTTTGGCATAGGCCACGCCCATTTGCGTCGATAATTTTTTTTCGCAAAATCGCGAAAACCGCAAAACTGTTTTTTCCCAACTCCGCCCACATTTCTTGACCAATCGACACCAAACTTTGCACACGACATAGTCAGACGCACACGAAAAGAAAAACTATATACTTTTTTGATCCGACCTTCGACTACGAAACGGTAGCGTTTTGAATATTGCTTTATTAGCTACGTTTTACGTCGATACGCAAAAATTCAGAAAATACCAAAATTAGACATCGGATCAAGTCCAAATTTTACACACATGTCGGTGCTACCCTTAATGGCGTTCAATAAAAATATCGGAATATTTTGCCATTAGGGGGCGCAATAAACGAGGAAATTGTATATCTTCTAATAGGCCCGAGGAATGTTCTTCAAACTATAAGGGAACCATCAAGGGGCAAACCCGAGTCTATATAAAAAATATGGCCAAGAATTATTAATGTGGGCGGGAGTTATTTGGCAAAGGAAAATTGTCTTTGGAAAATGTCGCCACAGGGCGGCGCCAAAAAACGACGATATTGTCGATCTCCTATTTGGCCAATGTTCTGAAAACGCGTTTTAGGCTATAACTCCCACACCGAAGCTCCCACAGTCAAAACCTTTATATCCACATGTTGTTCACGGTAGCGTTTTGAATACTTGCTTCGCGTTGTGCCGGCGAAACGCACATTTCTTGTCGCGTTGTGCCGGCGAAATGCACACTTCTTGGACCCCTGCATAACTGCTTGCAGTTCTAGTTATTATTCTTACCCCCCTAAAAGTGGGCCCACACCCCAAACCGTAAATGGTGCCGACACGCAAATTGCATGACTAGGTCCAGATCTGTTCGGACAATGCAGACGACAAAATCCAGACCTGCCGGCCACTAGGTGGCGCTATACCAAGGAATACGCGTTTGGGGCTATAACTCCCACACCGAACCTCCCACATTCAAAACCTTATACACACAGATTCACTGGAGTCTGCTGCATCTTTTGGCATAGGCCACGCCCATTTGCGTCTAGAATTTTTTTTCGCAAAATCGCGAAAACCGCAAAACTGTTTTCTCGCTACTCCTCCCACATTTCTCGACCAATCAACACCAAACTTTGCACACGACATCGTCAGACGCACACGAAAAGAAAAACTATATACTTTTTTGATCCGACCTTCGACTACGAAACGGTAGCGTTTTGAATATTGCTTTATTAGCTACGTTTTACGTCGATACGCAAAAAATCAGAAAATACCAAAATTAGACATCGGATCAAGTCCAAATTTTAGACACATGTCGGTGCTACCCTTAATGGCGTTCAATAAAGAATTCGGAATATTTCGCCATTAGGGGGCGCAATAAACGAGGAAATTGTATATCTTCTAATTGGCCAAAGGAATGTTCTTCAAACTCAAGGGAAACCATCAAGGGGCAAACCCGAGTCTATATAGAAAATATGGCCAAGAATTATTAATATGGGCGGGAGTTATTTGGCAAAGGAAAATTGTCTTTGGGAAATTTCGCCACAGGGCGGCGCCAAAAAACGACGACATTGTCTATCTCCTATTTGGCCAATGGAATGTTCTGAAAACGCGTTTTAGGCTATAACTCCCACACCGAAGCTCCCACAGTCAAAACCTTTATATCCACATGTTGTTCACGGTAGCGTTTTGAATACTTGCTTCGCGTTGTGCCGGCGAAATGCACATTTCTTGTCGCGTTGTGCCGGCGAAATGCACACTTCTTGGACCCCTGCATAACTGCTTGCAGTTCTAGTTATTATACTTCCCCCCTAGAAGTGGTACTACAGCCCAAACCGTAAATGGTGCACACACGCCAATTGCATGACTAGATCCAGGTCCGTGAACACTACGCAGACGACAAAACCCAGACATGCCGGCCACTAGGTGGCGCTATTCCAATGAATACGCGTTTGGGGCTATAACTCCCACACCGAATCTCCCACATTCAAAAACTTGTACGCACATATTCACTGGAGTCTGCTGCATCTTTTGGCATAGGCCACGCCCATTTGCGTCCATAATTTTTTTTCGCAAAATCGCGAAAGCCGCAAAACTGCCTTTTCCCTACTCCTCGCACATTTTTTGACCAATTGACACAAACCTTTGCACACGGCATCTTCAGACGCACACGAAAATAAAAACTTGAACACTTTTTTGATCCGACCTTCGACGACGAAACGGTAGCGTTTTGAATATTGGTTTATAAGCTCAATTAGACGCGGAATATCAAAAAACCCAAAAATACCAGAATTAGACATCGGATCGAGTCCAAATTGTACAGACATGTCGATGCTCCACTTAATGGCGTTCGATAAAAAATTCGGAAATTTTCGCCATAAGGGGGCGGAATAAACGAGGAATTTGTATATCTTCTAATTGGCCAAAGGAATGTTCTTCAAACTCAAGGGAAACCATCAAGGGGCAATCCCGAGCCTATATAGAAAATATGGCCAAGAATTATTAATGTGGGCGGGAGTTATTTGGCAAAGGATAATTCTCTTTGGAAAATTTCGCCACAAGGCAGCGCCAAAAAACGACGACAATGTCTATCTCCTATTTGGCCATGGAATGTTCTGAAAACGCGTTTTAGCCTATAACTCCCACACCGAAGCTCCCACAGTCAAAACCTTTATATCCACATGTTGTTCACGGTAGCGTTTTGAATACTTGCTTCGCGTTGTGCCGGCGAAACGCACATTTCTTGTAGCGTTGTGCCGGCGAAATGCACACTTCTTGGACCCCTGCATAACTGCTTGCAGATCTAGTTAGGGGTCCAAGCCAACAGGTTGGATCCCTATTGTTTTTGTAAGGATTTTTAGGGGTCCAAGCCAACAGGTTGGATCCCTATTGTTTTTGTAAGGATTATTTTTATTATTATTCCAGCAATAAAAGTGGGACTACAGCCCAAACCGTAAATTGTGCACACGCGCCAATTGCATGACTAGATCCAGGTACGTGAAGGCTATGCAGACGACGAAATCCAGACATGCCGGCCACTAGGTGGCGCTATACCAAGGAATACGCGTTTGGGGCTTTAACTCCCACACCGAACCTCCCACAGTCCAAAAACTTGTACACACATATTCACTGGAGTCTGCTGCAACTTTTGGCATAGGCCACGCCCATTTGCGTCTAGAATTTTTTTTCGCAAAATCGCGAAAACCGCAAAACTGTTTATTCCCTACTCCTCCCACATTTCTTGACCAATCGACACCAAACTTTGCACACGACATCTTCAGACGCACACGCAAAGAAATGATAGACAGTTTTTTGATCCGACCTTCGACGACGAAACGGTATCGTTTTAAATATTTGTTTATTAGCTAAATTAGACGTGAAAAATCCAAAATCCAAAAAAAAAAAAAATTACACATCGGATCGAATCCAAATTTAACACACATGTTAGCGCCACCCTTAACGACGTTCGAATAAAAAATCGGAAAATTACGCCCAAAGGGGGCGCTATAAACGAGGAAATTGTATATCTTCTAATTGGCCAAAGGAATGTTCTTCAAACTCAAGGGAAACCATCAAGGGGCAAACCCGAGTCTATATAGAAAATATGGCCAAGAATTATTAATGTGGGCGGGAGTTATTTGGCAAAGGAAAATTGTCTTTGGAAAATTAAAAATTTCGCCACAGGGCGGCGCCAAAAAACGACGACATTGTCTATCTCCTATTTGGCCAATGGAATGTTCTGAAAACGCGTTTTAGGCTATAACTCCGACACCGAAGCTCCCACAGTCAAAACCTTTATATCCACATGTTGTTCACGGTAACGTTTTGAATACTTGCTCCGCGTTGTGCCGGCGAAATGCACATTTCTTGTCGCGTTGTGCCGGCGAAATGCACACTTCTTGGACCCCTGCATAACTGCTTGCAGTTCTAGTTAGGGGTCCAAGCCAACAGGTTGGATCCCTATTGTTTTTGTAAGGATTTTTCTTATTAGGGGTCCAAGCCAACAGGTTGGATCCCTATTGTTTTTGTAGTGTTTGTTATTATTCCCCCGTAGAAGTGGGACCACAGCCCAAACCGTAAATGGTACACACACGCCAATTGCATGACTACATCCAGGTACGTGAGATGACGGCAGACGACAAAATCCAGACATGCCGGCCACTAGGTGGCGCTATACCAAGGAATACGCGTTTGTGGCTATAACTCCCACACCGAACCTCCCAGAGTCCAAAAACTTGTACACACAGATGCACTGGAGTCTGCTGCATCTTTTGGCCTAGGCCACGCCCATTTGCGTCTGGGAATATTTTTCGCTAAATCGCAAAAACCGCAAAACTGTTTTTTCGCTACTCCTCCCACATTTCTCGACCAATCAACACCAAACTTTGCAGATGACATCTTCAGACGCACACGCAAAGAATGCACGAAACACTTTTTTGATCCGTCCTTCGATAACGAAACGGTAGCGTTTTGAATATTGGTTTATTAGCTAAATTAGACGTGGAATATCGAAAATCCAAAGAAATCCAAAATTAGACATCGGATCGAGTCCACATTTTACACACATGTTGGTGCTAACCTTAATGTCGTTCGATAAAAATTTCGGAAAATTTCGCCATTAGGGGGCGCAATAAACGAGGAAATTGTATATCTTCTACAAAATTTCGCCGCGAAAACGCTACACTGACTTCTCGCTACTCCTACCACAGTCAAATCCTTTGTATCCACAGGTCCAGGGTAGCGTTTTGAACACATGCTTCGCGTTGTGCCGGCGAAACGCACATTTCTTGTCGCGTTGTGCCGGCGAAATGCACACTTCTTGGACCCCTGCATAACTGCTTGCAGTTCTAGTTATTAGGGGTCCAAGCCAACAGGTTGGATCCCTATTGTTTTTGTAAGGATTTTTCCTATTATTATTCCCCCGTAAAAGTGGGAATACAGCCCAAACCGTAAATGGTGCATACACGCCAATTGCATGCACTAGATCCAGGTCCGTGAGACACTACGCAGACGACAAAATCCAGACACTGCCGGCCACTAGGTGGCGCTATACCAAGGAATACGCGTTTGGGGCTATAACTCCCACACCGAACCTCCCAGAGTCCAAAAACTTGTACACACATATTCACTGGAGTCTGCTGCATCTTTTGGCCTAGGCCACGCCCATTTGCGTCTAGAAATATTTTTTCGCAAAATCGCGAAAACCGCAAAACTGTTTTTTCCCTACTCCTCCCACATTTCTTGACCAATCGACACCAAACTTTGCACACGACATCTTCAGACGCACACGCAAAGAAATGCATGAAACACTTTTTGATGCGACCTTTAGACTACGAAACGGTAGCGTTTTGAATATTGGTTTATTAGCTAAGTTAGACGCTGAAAATCAAAAATCCAAAGAAATACCAAAATTAGACATCGGATCAAGTCCAAATTTTACACACATGTTGGTGCTAACCTTAATGTCATACGATAAAAAATTCGGAAAATTTCGCCATTAGGGGGCGCAATAAACGAGGAAATTGTATATCTTCTACAAAATTTCGCCGCGAAAACGCTACACTGACTTCTCGCTACTCCTACCACAGTCAAATCCTTTGTATCCACAGGTTCAGGGTAGCGTTTTGAACACATGCTTCGCGTTGTGCCGGCGAAACGCACATTTCTTGTCGCGTTGTGCCGGCGAAATGCACACTTCTTGGACCCCTGCATAACTGCTTGCAGTTCTAGTTCTTATTATTAGGGGTCCAAGCCAACAGGTTGGATCCCTATTGTTTTTGTAAGGATTTTTCTTATTATTATTCCAGCACCTAAAAGTGTGCCCACAGCCCAAACCGTAAATGGTGCCGACACGCCAATTGCATGACTAGATCCAGGTCCCTGAGTTCTAGGCAGACGACAAAATCCAGACACGCCGGCCACTAGGTGGCGCTATACCAAGGAAAGACGCGTTTGGGGCTATAACTCCCACACCGAACCTCCCACATTCAAAACCTTGTACACACATATTCACTGGAGTCTGCTGCATCTTTTGGCATAGGCCACGCCCATTTGCGTCTGGAATTTTTTTTCGCAAAATCGCGAAAACCGCAAAACTGTTTTTTCCCTACTCCTCCCACATTTCTTGACCAATCAACACCAAACTTTGCACACGACATCTTCAGACGCACACGCAAATAATGCATGAAAACACTTTTTTGATCCGTCCTTCGATAACGAAACGGTAGCGTTTTGAATATTGGTTTGTTAGCTAAATTAGACGTGGAATATCAAAAATCCAAAAAAATCCAAAATTAGACATCGGATCGAGTCCACATTTTACACACATGTTGGTGCTAACGTTAATGTCGTTCGATAAAAATTTCGGAAAATTTCGCCATTAGGGGGCGCAATAAACGAGGAAATTGTATATCTTCTACAAAATTAGACATCAGATCGACTCCAAATTTGACGCACATGTTGGTGCTAACCTTAATGACGTTCGATAAAAATTTCGGAATATTTCGCCATTAGGGGGCGCAATAAACGAGGAAATTGTATATCTTCTACAAAATTTCACCGTGAAAACGCCACACTGACTTCCCGCTACTCCTACCAGAGTCAAATCCTTTGTATCCACAGGTTCAGGGTAGCGTTTTGAACGCATGCTTCGCGTTGTGCCGGCGAAACGCACATTTCTTGACGCGTTGTGCCGGCGAAATGCACACTTCTTGGACCCCTGCATAACTGCTTGCAGTTCTAGTTCTTATACTTCCTACCAAGAAAGTGGTACTACAGCCCAAACCGTAAATGGTGCACACACGCCAATTACATGACTAGATCCAGGTACGTGAAGACTATGCAGACGACCAAATCCAGACATGCCGGCCACTAGGTGGCGCTATACCAGGGAATACGCGTTTGGGGCTATAACTCCCACACCGAACGTCCCAGAGTCCAAAAACTTGAACACACAGATGCACTGGAGTCTGCTGCATCTTTTGGCATAGGCCCCGCCCATTTGCGTCTAGAAATTTTTTCGCAAAATCGCGAAAACCGCAAAACTGTTTTTTCGCTACTCCTCCAGCATTTCTCGACCAATCGACACCAAACTTTGCTCACGGCATCTTCAGACGCACACGCAAAGAAACCCTCAGACAGTTTTTTGATCCGACTTTCGACGACGAAACGGTAGCGTTTTGAATATTGGTTTATTAGCTAAATTTGACGTGGAAAATCAAAAATCCAAAAAAACCAAAATTAGACATCGGATCGAGTCCACATTTTACACACATGTCGGGGCTAGCCTTAATGTCGTTCGATAAAAAATTCGGAAAATTTCGCCATTAGGGGGCGCAATAAACGAGGAAATTGTATATCTTCTAAAAAATTTCGCCGCAAAAACGATACACTGACTTCTCGCTACTCCTACCACAGTCAAATCCTTTGTATCCACAGGTTCAGGGTAGCGTTTTGAACACATGCTTCGCGTTGTGCCGGCGAAACGCACATTTCCTGTCGCGTTATGCCGGCGAAATGCACACTTCTTGGACCCCTGCATAACTGCTTGCAGTTCTAATTATTATTATTATTAGGGGTCCAAGCCAACAGGTTGGATCCCTATTGTTTTTGTAAGGATTTTTATCAGGGGTCCAAGCCAACAGGTTGGATCCCTATTGTTTTTGTAAGGATTATTATTAGGGGTCCAAGCCAACAGGTTGGATCCCTATTGTTTTTGCAAGGATTATTATTAGGGGTCCAAGCCAACAGGTTGGATCCCTATTGTTTTTGTAAGGATTATTATTGTTATACTTACCTCACTAGAAGTGGTACCACAGCCCAAACCGTAAATGGTGCCGACACGCCAATTGCATGACTAGATCCAGATCTCTTCGGACAATGCAGACGACCAAATCCAGACCCGCCGGCCCCTAGGTGGCGCTATACCAAGGAATACGCGTTTGGGGCTATAACTCCCACACCGAACCTCCCACATTCAAAACCTTGTACACACAGATTCACTGGAGTCTGCTGCATCTTTTGGCATAGGCCACGCCCATTTGCGTCTAGAATTTTTTTTCGCACAAATCGCGAAAACCGCAAAACTGTTTTTTCGCTACTCCTCCCACATTTCTCGACCAATCAACACCAAACTTTGCACACGGCATCTTCAGACGCACACGCAAAGAAACCCTCAGACAGTTTTTTGATCCGACTTTCGACGACGAAACGGTAGCGTTTTGAACATTGGTTTATTAGCTACGTTTTACGTCGAAACGCAAAAATTCAAAAAATACCAAAATTAGACATCGGATCAAGCCCACATTTTAGACACATGTCGGTGTTACCCTTAATGGCGTTCAATAAAAATAACGGAATTTTTCGCCATTAGGGGGCGCTATAAACGAGGAAATTGTATATCTTCTAATTGGCCCAAGGAATGTTCTTCAGACTATAAGGGAACCATCAAGGGGCAAACCCGAGACTATATAGAAAATATGGCCAAGGATTATTAATGTGGGCGGGAGTTATTTGGCAAAGGAAAATTGTCTTTGGAAAATGTCGCCACAGGGCGGCGCCAAAAAACGACGACATTGTCTATCTCCTATTTGGCCAATGTTCTGAAAACGCGTTTTAGGCTATAACTCCCACACCGAAGCTCCCACAGTCTAAACCTTTATATCCACATGTTGTTCACGGTAGCGTTTTCAATACTTGCTTCGCGTTGTGCCGGTGAAACGCACATTTCTTGTCGCGTTGTGCCGGCGAAATGCACACTTCTTGGACCCCTGCATAACTGCTTGCAGTTCTAGTTCTTATACTTCCTACCAAGAAAGTGGTACTACAGCCCAAACCGTAAATGGTGCACACACGCCAATTACATGACTAGATCCAGGTACGTGAAGACTATCCAGACGACAAAATCCAGACACGCCGAACACTAGGTGGCGCTATACCAAGGGAAAACGCGTTTGGGGCTATAACTCCCACACCGAACCTCTCAGAGTCCAAAAACTTGTACACACAGATGCACTGGAGTCTGCTGCATCTTTTGGCCTAGGCCACGCCCATTTGCGTCTAGGAATATTTTTCGCAAAATCGCGAAAACCGCAAAACTGTTTTTTCCCTACTCCTCCCACATTTCTTGACCAATCGACACCAAACTTTGCACACGACATCTTCAGACGCACACGCAAAGAATGCATGAAACACTTTTTTGATGCGACCTTTGACGACGAAACGGAAGCGTTTTGAATATTGGTTTATTAGCTAAATTAGACGTGGAATATCAAAAATCCAAAGAAATCCAAAATTAGACATCGGATCGAGTCCACATTTTACACACATGTCGGGGCTAGCCTTAATGTCGTTCGATAAAAAATTCGGAAAATTTCGCCATTAGGGGGCGCAATAAACGAGGAAATTGTATATCTTCTAAAAAATTTCGCCGCGAAAACGATACACTGACTTCTCGCTACTCCTACCACAGTCAAATCCTTTGTATCCACAGGTTCAGGGTAGCGTTTTGAACACATGCTTCGCGTTGTGCCGGCGAAACGCACATTTCTTGTCGCGTTGTGCCGGCGAAATGCACACTTCTTGGACCCCTGCATAACTGCTTGCAGTTCTAGTCAGGGGTCCAAGCCAACAGGTTGGATCCCTATTGTTTTTGTAAGGATTTTTAGGGGTCCAAGCCAACAGGTTGGATCCCTATTGTTTTTGTACGGATTATTAGGGGTCCAAGCCAACAGGTTGGATCCCTATTGTTTTTGTAAGGATTATTATTCCTATTATTATTATTAGGGGTCCAAGCCAACAGGTTGGATCCCTATTGTTTTTGTAAGGATTATTTATTATTGTTATACTTACCTCACTAGAAGTGGTACCACAGCCCAAACCGTAAATGGTGCCGACACGCCAATTGCATGAGTAGATCCAGATCTCTTCGGACAATGCAGACGACAAAATCCAGACCTGCCGGCCACTAGGTGGCGCTATACCAAGGAATACGCGTTTGGGGCTATAACTCCCACACCGAACCTCCCACATTCAAAACCTTGTACACACAGATTCACTGGAGTCTGTTGCATCTTTTGGCATAGGCCACGCCCATTTGCGTCTAGAAATTTTTTTCGCAAAATCGTGAAAACCGCAAAACTGTTTTCTCGCTACTCCTCCCACATTTCTCGACCAATCAACACCAAACTTTGCACACGGCATCTTCAGACGCACACGCAAAGAAACCCTCAGACAGTTTTTTGATCCGACTTTCGACGACGAAACGGTAGAGTTTTGAATATTTGTTTATTAGCTTAGTCTGACGTGAAAAATCCAAAATCCAAAAAAAACCAAAATTACACATCGGATCGAGTCCAAATTTAACACACATGTTCGCGCCACCCTTAACGACGTTCGAATAAAAATTCGGAAAATTACGCCCTAAGGGGGCGCTATAAACGAGGAAATTGTATATCTTCTAATTGGCCAAAGGAATGTTGTTCAAACTATGAGGGAACCATCACGGGGCAAACCCGAGTCTATATAAAAATTATGGTCAAGAATTATTAATGTGGGCGGGAGTTATTTGGAAAAGGAAAATTGTCTTTGGAAAATTTCGCCACAAGAGGGCGCAAAAAAACGACGAAATAACACATCTCCTAATCGCCAATGGAATGTTCTGAAAACGCGTTTTGGGCTATAACTCCCACACCGAAGCTCCCACAGTCAAAACCTTTATATCCACATGTTGTTCACGGTAGCGTTTTGAATACTTGCTTTGCGTTGTGCCGGCGAAATGCACATTTCTTGTCGCGTTGTGCCGGCGAAATGCACACTTCTTGGACCCCTGCATAACTGCTTGCAGTTCTAGTTATTCTTCCCCCCTTGAAAGTGATACTACAGCCCAAACCGTAAATGGTGCACACGCGCCAATTGCATGACTTGATCCAGAATCGGCACCGCTACTCAGATAACAAAATCCAGACACGCCGGCCCCTAGGTGGCGCTATACCAAAGAATACGCGTTTGGGGCTATAACTCCCACACCGAACCTCCCACAGTCAAAAACTTGTACCCACATATTCACTGGAGTCTGCTGCATCTTTTGGCATAGGCCACGCCCATTTGCGTCAATAATTTTTTTTCGCAAAATCGCGAAAACCGCAAAACAGTTTTTTCCCTACTCCTCCCACATTTCTTGACCAATCGACACCAAACTTTGCACACGACATCTTCAGACGCACACGCAAAGAATGCACGAAACACTTTTTTGATGCGACCTTTGACGTCGAAACGGTATCGTTTTGAATATTGGTTTATTAGCTAAATTAGACGTGGAAAATCAAAAATCCAAAGAAATCCAAAATTAGAAATCGGAACAAGTCCAAATTTTACACACATGTTGGTGCTAACCTTAATGTCGTTCGATAAAAATTCCGGAATTTTTCGCCATTAGGGGGCGCAATAAACGAGGAAATAGTATATCTTTTAATTGGCCTGAGGAATGTTCTTCAAACCCGAGGGAAACCATCAAGGGGCAATCCCGAGTCTATATAGAAAATATGGCCAAGAAATATTAATGTGGTTATTTGAAAAAGGAAAATTGTCTTTGGAAAATTTCGCCACAGGGCGGCGCCAAAAAACGACGACATTGTCTATCTCCTATTTGGCCAATGGAATGTTCTGAAAACGCGTTTTAGGCTATAACTCCCACACCGAAGCTCCCACAGTCAAAACCTTTATATCCACATGTTGTTCACGGTAGCGTTTTGAATACTTGCTTCGCGTTGTGCCGGCGAAACGCACATTTCTTGTCGCGTTGTGCCGGCGAAATGCACACTTCTTGGACCCCTGCGTAACTGCTTGCAGTTCTAGTTATTATTAGGGGTCCAAGCCAACAGGTTGGATCCCTATTGTTTTTGTAAGGATTATTAGGGGTCCAAGCCAACAGGTTGGATCCCTATTGTTTTTGTAAGGATTATTAGGGGTCCAAGCCAACAGGTTGGATCCCTATTGTTTTTGTAAGGATTATTATTATTATTATTATTATTCCAGCACTAAAAGTGTGCCCACACCCCAAACCGTAAATGGTGCGGACACGCGAATTGCATGACTAGATCCAGGTCCGTGAACACTACGCAGACGACAAAATCCAGACACGCCGGCCACTAGGTGGCGCTATACCAAGGAATACGCGTTTGGGGCTATAACTCCCACACCGAACCTTCCACAGTCAAAAACTTGTACGCACATATTCACTGGAGTCTGCTGCATCTTTTGGCATAGGCCACGCCCATTTGCGTCTGGAATTTTTTTTCGCAAAATCGCGAAAACCGCAAAACTGTTTTTTCCCTACTCCTCCCACATTTCTCGACCAATCAACACCAAACTTTGCACACGACATCTTCAGACGCACACGAAAAGAAAAACTCAAACACTTTTTGATCCGACCTTCGATTACGAAACGGTAGCATTTTGAATATTTGTTTATTAGCTACGTTTTACGTCGAAACGCAAAAATTCAAAAAATACCAAAATTACACATCGGATCAAGTCCAAATTTTAGACACATGTCGGTGCTACCCTTAATGGCGTTCAATAAAGAATTCGGAATGTTTCGCCATTAGGGGGCGCAATAAACGAGGAAATTGTATATCTTCTAATTGGCCAAAGGAATGTTCTTCAAACTCAAGGGAAACCATCAAGGGGCAAACCCGAGTCTATATAGAAAATATGGCCAAGAATCATTAATGTGGGCGGGAGTTATTTGGCAAAGGAAAATTGTCTTTGGAAAATTGCAAATTTCGCCACAGGGCGGCGCCAAAAAACGACGACATTGTCGATCTCCTATTTGGCCAATGATGTTCACGGTAGCGTTTTGAATACTTGCTTCGCGTTGTGCCGGCGAAATGCACATTTCTTGTCGCGTTGTGCCGGCGAAATGCACACTTCTTGTTCTTATACTTCCTACCAAGAAAGTGGTACTACAGCCCAAACCGTAAATGGTGCACGCACGCCAATTACATGACTAGATCCAGGTACGTGAAGACTATGCAGACGACCAAATCCAGACATGCCGGCCACTAGGTGGCGCTATACCAAGGAATACGCGTTTGGGGCTATAACTCCCACACCGAACCTCCCAGAGTCCAAAAACTTGTACACACAGATGCACTGGAGTCTGCTGCATCTTTTGGCCTAGGCCACGCCCATTTGCGTCTAGAATTTTTTTTCGCTAAATCGCGAAAACCGCAAAACTGTATTTTCGCTACTCCTCCCACATTTCTTAACCAATCAACACCAAACTTTGCACACGGCATCTTCAGACGCACACGCAAAGAAACCCTCTGACAGTTTTTTTATCCGACTTTCGACGACGAAACGGTAGCGTTTTGAATATTGGTTTATTAGCTAAATTTGACGTGGAAAATCAAAAATCCAAAAAAATCCAAAATTAGACATCGGATCGAGTCCAAATTGTACACACATGTTGGTGCTAACCTTAATGTCGTTCGATAAAAAATTCGGAAAATTTTGCCATTAGGGGGCGCAATAAACGAGGAAATTGTATACCTTCTAATTGGCCGAAGGAATGTTCTTCAAACTCAAGGGAAACCATCAAGGGGCAAACCCGAGTCTATATAGAAAATATGGCCAAGAATTATTAATGTGGGCGGGAGTTATTTGGCAAAGGAAAATTGTCTTTGGAAAATGTCGCCACAGGGCGGCGCCAAAAAACGACGACATTGTCTATCTCCTATTTGGCAATGGAATGTTCTGAAAACGCGTTTTAGGCTCTAACTCCCACACCGAAGCTCCCACAGTCAAAACCTTTATATCCACATGTTGTTCACGGTAGCGTTTTGAATACTTGCTTCGTGTTGTGCCGGCGAAATGCACATTTCTTGTCGCGTTGTGCCGGCGAAATGCACACTTCTTGGACCCCTGCATAACTGCTTGCAGTTCTAGTTATTAGGGGTCCAAGCCAACAGGTTGGATCCCTATTGTTTTTGTAAGGATTTTTATTTTTATTATACTACCTCCCCCTAGAAGTTGTACCACAGCCCAAACCGTAAATGGTGCCGACACGCCAATTGCATGACTAGATCCAGGTCCGGCACCGCTACTCAGATAACCAAATCCAGACACGTCGGTCACTAGGTGGCGCTATACCAAGGAATACGCGTTTGGGGCTATAACTCCCACACCGAACCTCCCACAGTCAAAAACTTGTACCCACATATTCACTGGAGTCTGCTGCATCTTTTGGCATAGGCCACGCCCATTTGCGTCTATGAATATTTTTCGCTAAATCGCGAAAACCGCAAAACTGTTTTTTCGCTTCTCCTCCCACATTTCTCGACCAATCAACACCAAACTTTGCAGACGGCATCTTCAGACGCACACGCAAAGAAACCCTCAGACAGTTTTTTGATCCGACTTTCGACGACGAAACGGTAGCGTTTTGAATATTGGTTTATTAGCTAAATTTGACGTGTTAAGTCAAAAATCCAAAAAAATCCAAAATTAGACATCGGATCGAGTCCACATTTTACACACATGTCGGGGCTAGCCTTAATGTCGTTCGATAAAAAAATCGGAAAATTTCGCCATTAGGGGGCGCAATAAACGAGGAAATTGTATATCTTCTAATTGGCCAAAGGAATGTTCTTCAAACTCAATGGAAACCATCAAGGGGCAAACCCGAGTCTATATAGAAAATATGGCCAAGAATTATTAATGTGGGCGGGAGTTATTTGGCAAAGGAAAATTGTCTATGGAAAATGTCGCCACAGGGCGGCGCCAAAAAACGACGACATTGTCTATCTCCTATTCGGCCAATGTTCTGAAAACGCGTTTTCAGAACACCGAAGCTCCCACAGTCAAAACCTTTATATCCACATGTTGTTCACGGTAGCGTTTTGAATACTTGCTTCGTGTTGTGCCGGCGAAACACACATTTCTTGTCGCGTTGTGCCGGCGAAATGCACACTTCTTGGACCCCTGCATAACTGCTTGCAGTTCTAGTTGTTATACTTACCTCACTAGAAGTGGTACCACAGCCCAAACCGTAAATGGTGCCGACACGCCAATTGCATGACTAGATCCAGATCTCTTCGGACAATGCAGACGACCAAATCCAGACCCGCCGGCCCCTAGGTGGCGCTATACCAAGGAATACGCGTTTGGGGCTATAACTCCCACACCGAAACTCCCACATTCAAATCCTTGTACACACAGATTCACTGGAGTCTGCTGCATCTTTTGGCATAGGCCACGCCCATTTGCGTCTAGAATTTTTTTTCGCAAAATCGCGAAAACCGCAAAACTGTTTTTTCGCTACTCCTCCCACATTTCTCGTCCAATCAACACCAAACTTTGCACACGGCATCTTCAGACGCACACGCAAAGAAACCCTCAGACAGTTTTTTGATCCGACTTTCGACGACGAAACGGTAGCGTTTTGAATATTTGTTTATTAGCTAAATTAGACATGGAAAATTAAAAATCCAAAAAAATCCAAAATTAGACATCGGATCGAGTCCAAATTCTACACACATGTTGGTGCTAACCTTATTGACGTTCGATAAAAAATTCGGAAAATTTCGCCATTAGGGGGCGCAATAAACGAGGAAATTGTATATCTTCTAATTGGCCAAAGGAATGTTCTTCAAACTCAATGGAAACCATCAAGGGGCAAACCCGAGTCTATATAGAAAATATGGCCAAGAATTATTAATGTGGGCGGGAGTTATTTGGCAAAGAAAAATTGTCTATGGAAAATGTCGCCACAGGGCGGCGCCAAAAAACGACGACATTGTCTATCTCCTATTTGGCCAATGTTCTGAAAACGCGTTTTAGGCTATAACTCCCACACCGAAGCTCCCACAGTCAAAACCTTTATATCCACATGTTGTTCACGGTAGCGTTTTGAATACTTGCTTCGTGTTGTGCCGGCGAAACACACATTTCTTGTCGCGTTGTGCCGGCGAAATGCACACTTCTTGGACCCCTGCATAACTGCTTGCAGTTCTAGTTAGGGGTCCAAGCCAACAGGTTGGATCCCTATTGTTTTTGTAAGGATTATTCCTATTATTCTTACCTCCCTAAAAGTGGTACTACAGCCCAAACCGTAAATGGTGCCGACACGCCAATTGCATGACTAGATCCAGATCTCTTCGGACTACGCAGACGACAAAATCCAGACACGCCGGTCCCTAGGTGGCGCTATACCAAGGAATACGCGTTTGGGGCTATAACTCCCACACCGAACCTCTCAGAGTCAAAAAACTTGTACACACAGATGCACTGGAGTCTGCTGCATCTTTTGGCCTAGGCCACGCCCATTTGCGTCTAGGAATATTTTTCGCTAAATCGCGAAAACCGCAAAACTGTTTTTTTCCCTACTCCTCCCACATTTCTTGACCAATCGACACCAAACTTTGCACACGACATCTTCAGACACACACGCAAAGAATGCATGAAAACACTTTTTTGATCCGACCTTCGACGACGAAACGGTAGCGTTTTGAATATTGGTTTATTAGCTAAATTAGACGTGGAATATCAAAAATCCAAAGAAATCCAAAATTAGACATCGGATCGAGTCCAACTTTTACACACATGTTGGTGTTAACCTTAACGTCGTTCGATAAAAAATTCGGAAAAATTCGCCATTAGGGGGCGCAATAAACGAGGAAATTGTATATCGTCTACAAAATTTCGCCGCGAAAACGCTACACTGACTTCTCGCTACTCCTACCACAGTCAAATCCTTTGTATCCACAGGTTCAGGGTAGCGTTTTGAACACATGCTTCGCGTTGTGCCGGCGAAACGCACATTTCTTGTCGCGTTGTGCCGGCGAAATGCACACTTCTTGGACCCCTGCATAACTGCTTGCAGTTCTAGTTAGGGGTCCAAGCCAACAGGTTGGATCCCAAGGATTATTATTGTTATACTTACCTCACTAGAAGTGGTACCACAGCCCAAACCGTAAATGGTGCCGACACGCCAATTGCATGACTAGATCCAGATCTCTTCGGACAATGCAGACGACCAAATCCAGACCCGCCGGCCCCTAGGTGGCGCTATACCAAGGAATACGCGTTTGGGGCTATAACTCCCACACCGAAACTCCCACATTCAAATCCTTGTACACACAGATTCACTGGAGTCTGCTGCATCTTTTGGCATAGGCCACGCCCATTTGCGTCTAGAATTTTTTTTCGCAAAATCGCGAAAACCGCAAAACTGTTTTTTCGCTACTCCTCCCACATTTCTCGTCCAATCAACACCAAACTTTGCACACGGCATCTTCAGACGCACACGCAAAGAAACCCTCAGACAGTTTTTTGATCCGACTTTCGACGACGAAACGGTAGCGTTTTGAATATTTGTTTATTAGCTAAATTAGACATGGAAAATTAAAAATCCAAAAAAATCCAAAATTAGACATCGGATCGAGTCCAAATTCTACACACATGTTGGTGCTAACCTTATTGACGTTCGATAAAAAATTCGGAAAATTTCGCCATTAGGGGGCGCAATAAACGACGAAATTGTATATCTTCTAATTGGCCAAAGGAATGTTCTTCAAACTCAAGGGAAACCATCAAGGGGCAAACCCGAATCTATATAGAAAATATGGCCAAGAATTATTAATGTGGGCGGGAGTTTTTGGCAAAGGAAAATTGTCTTTGGAAAATGTCGCCACAGGGCGGCGCCAAAAAACGACGACATTGTCTATCTCCTATTTGGCCAATGTTCTGAAAACGCGTTTTAGGCTATAACTCCCACACCGAAGCTCCCACAGTCAAAACCTTTATATCCACATGTTGTTCACGGTAGCGTTTTGAATACTTGCTTCGCATTGTGCCGGCGAAACGCACATTTCTTGTCGCGTTGTGCCGGCGAAATGCACACTTCTTGTTCTTATACTTCCTACCAAGAAAGTGGTACTACAGCCCAAACCGTAAATGGTGCACGCACGCCAATTACATGACTAGATCCAGGTACGTGAAGACTATGCAGACGACCAAATCCAGACATGCCGGCCACTAGGTGGCGCTATACCAAGGAATACGCGTTTGGGGCTATAACTCCCACACCGAACCTCCCAGAGTCCAAAAACTTGTACACACAGATGCACTGGAGTCTGCTGCATCTTTTGGCCTAGGCCACGCCCATTTGCGTCTAGAATTTTTTTTCGCTAAATCGCGAAAACCGCAAAACTGTATTTTCGCTACTCCTCCCACATTTCTTAACCAATCAACACCAAACTTTGCACACGGCATCTTCAGACGCACACGCAAAGAAACCCTCTGACAGTTTTTTTATCCGACTTTCGACGACGAAACGGTAGCGTTTTGAATATTGGTTTATTAGCTAAATTTGACGTGGAAAATCAAAAATCCAAAAAAATCCAAAATTAGACATCGGATCGAGCCCAAATTGTACACACATGTTGGTGCTAACCTTAATGTCGTTCGATAAAAAATTCGGAAAATTTTGCCATTAGGGGGCGCAATAAACGAGGAAATTGTATACCTTCTAATTGGCCAAAGGAATGTTCTTCAAACTCAAGGGAAACCATCAAGGGGCAAACCCGAGTCTATATAGAAAATATGGCCAAGAATTATTAATGTGGGCGGGAGTTATTTGGCAAAGGAAAATTGTCTTTGGAAAATGTCGCCACAGGGCGGCGCCAAAAAACGACGACATTGTCTATCTCCTATTTGGCAATGGAATGTTCTGAAAACGCGTTTTAGGCTCCAACTCCCACACCGAAGCTCCCACAGTCAAAACCTTTATATCCACATGTTGTTCACGGTAGCGTTTTGAATACTTGCTTCGTGTTGTGCCGGCGAAATGCACATTTCTTGTCGCGTTGTGCCGGCGAAATGCACACTTCTTGGACCCCTGCATAACTGCTTGCAGTTCTAGTTAGGGGTCCAAGCCAACAGGTTGGATCCCTATTGTTTTTGTAAGGATTTTTCCTATTATACTTACCTCCCTAAAAGTGGGACCACAGCCCAAACCGTAAATGGTGCCGACACGCCAATTGCATGACTAGATCCAGATCTCTTCGGACTATGCAGACGACCAAATCCAGACCCGCCGGCCCCTAGGTGGCGCTATACCAAGGAATACGCGTTTGGGGCTATAACTCCCACACCGAACCTCCCACATTCAAAACCTTGTACACACAGATTCACTGGAGTCTGCTGCATCTTTTGGCATAGGCCACGCCCATTTGCGTCTAGAATTTTTTTTCGCAAAATCGCGAAAACCGCAAAACTGTTTTTTCGCTACTCCTCCCACATTTCTCGACCAATCAACACCAAACTTTGCACACGGCATCTTCAGACGCACACGCAAAGAAACCCTCAGACAGTTTTTTGATCCGACTTTCGACGACGAAACGGTAGCGTTTTGAACATTGGTTTATTAGCTACGTTTTACGTCGAAACGCAAAAATTCAAAAAATACCAAAATTAGACATCGGATCAAGCCCACATTTTAGACACATGTCGGTGTTACCCTTAATGGCGTTCAATAAAAATAACGGAATTTTTCGCCATTAGGGGGCGCTATAAACGAGGAAATTGTATATCTTCTAATTGGCCCAAGGAATGTTCTTCAGACTATAAGGGAACCATCAAGGGGCAAACCCGAGTCTATATAGAAAATATGGCCAAGAATTATTAATGTGGGCGGGAGTTATTTGGCAAAGGAAAATTGTCTTTGGAAAGTTTCGCCACAGGGCGGCGCAAAAAAACGACGACATTGTCTATCTCCTATTTGGCCAATGGAATGTTCTGAAAACGCGTTTTAGGCTATAACTCCCACACCGAACCTCCCACAGTCAAAACCTTTATATCCACATGTTGTTCACGGTAGCGTTTTGAACACTTGCTTCGCGTTGTGCCGGCGAAACGCACATTTCTTGTCGCGTTGTGCCGGCGAAATGCACACTTCTTGGACCCCTGCATAACTGCTTGCAGTTCTAGTTCCTATTATACTTACCTCCCTAAAAGTGGGACCACAGCCCAAACCGTAAATGGTGCCGACACGCCAATTGCATGACTAGATCCAGATCTCTTCGGACTATGCAGACGACCAAATCCAGACCCGCCGGCCCCTAGGTGGCGCTATACCAAGGAATACGCGTTTGGGGCTATAACTCCCACACCGAACCTCCCACATTCAAAACCTTGTACACACAGATTCACTGGAGTCTGCTGCATCTTTTGGCATAGGCCACGCCCATTTGCGTCTAGAATTTTTTTTCGCAAAATCGCGAAAACCGCAAAACTGTTTTTTGGCTACTCCTCCCACATTTCTCGACCAATCAACACCAAACTTTGCACACGGCATCTTCAGACGCACACGCAAAGAAACCCTCAGACAGTTTTTTGATCCGACTTTCGACGACGAAATGGTAGCGTTTTGAATATTGGTTTATTAGCTAAATTAGACGTGGAATATCAAAAATCCAAAGAAATCCAAAATTAGACATCGGATCGAGTCCAAATTTTACACACATGTTGGTGTTACTTTATCGTCGTTCGATAAAAAATTCGGAAAAATTCGCCATTAGGGGGCGCCATAAACGAGGAAATTGTATATCTTCTACAAAATTTCGCCGCGAAAACGCTACACTGACTTCTCGCTACTCATACCACAGTCAAATCCTTTGTATCCACAGGTTCAGGGTAGCGTTTTGAACACATGCTTCGCGTTGTGCCGGCGAAACGCACTTTTCTTGTCGCGTTGTGCCGGCGAAATGCACACTTCTTGGACCCCTGCATAACTGCTTGCAGTTCTAGTTATTATTATTATTCCCCCCTAGAAGTGGGCCCACAGCCCAAACCGTAAATGGTGACGACACGCCAATTGCATGACTAGATCCAGGTCCCTGAGTTCTAGGCAGACGACAAAATCCAGACACGCCGGCCACTAGGTGGCGCTATACCAAGGAATACGCGTTTGGGGCTATAACTCCCACACCGAACCTCCCACATTCAAAACCTTGTACACACATATTCACTGGAGTCTGCTGCATCTTTTGGCATAGGCCACGCCCATTTGCGTCTAGAATTTTTTTTCGCAAAATCGCGAAAACCGCAAAACTGTTTTTTCCCTAGTCCTCCCACATTTCTTGACCAATCGACACCAAACTTTGCACACAACATCTTCAGACGCACACGCAAAGAATGCATGAAACACTTTTTTGATCCGTCCTTCGATAACGAAACGGTAGCGTTTTGAATATTGGTTCATTAGCTAAATTAGACGTGGAATATCAAAAATCCAAAGAAATCCAAAATTAGACATCGGAACGAGTCCAAATTGTACACACATGTTGGTGCTAACCTTAATGCCGTACGATAAAAATTTCGGAAAATCTCGCCATTAGGGGGCGCCATAAACGAGGAAATTGTATATCTTCTACAAAATTTAGCCGCGAAAACGCTACACTGACTTCTCGCTACTCCTACCACAGTCAAATCCTTTGTATCCACAGGTTCAGGGTAGCGTTTTGAACACATGCTTCGCGTTGTGCCGGCGAAACGCACATTTCTTGTCGCGTTGTGCCGGCGAAATGCACACTTCTTGGACCCCTGCATAACTGCTTGCAGTTCTAGTTCTTATACTTCCTACCAAGAAAGTGGTACTACAGCCCAAACCGTAAATGGTGCACACACGCCAATTACATGACTAGATCCAGGTACGTGAAGACTATGCAGACGACCAAATCCAGACATGCCGGCCACTAGGTGGCGCTATACCAGGGAATACGCGTTTGGGGCTATAACTCCCACACCGAACGTCCCAGAGTCCAAAAACTTGTACACACAGATGCACTGGAGTCTGCTGCATCTTTTGGCATAGGCCACGCCCATTTGCGTCTAGAATTTTTTTTCGCAAAATCGCGAAAACCGCAAAACTGTTTTTTCGCTACTCCTCCAGCATTTCTCGACCAATCAACACCAAACTTTGCTCAGGGCATCTTCAGACGCACACGCAAAGAAACCCTCAGACAGTTTTTTGATCCGACTTTCGACGACGAAACGGTAGCGTTTTGAATATTGGTTTATTAGCTAAATTTGACGTGGAAAATCAAAAAAAAAAAAAAAAAAAAAAAATTAGACATCGGATCGAGTCCACATTTTACACACATGTCGGGGCTAGCCTTAACGTCGTTCGATAAAAAATTCGGAAAATTTCGCCATTAGGGGGCGCAATAAACAAGGAAATTGTATATCTTCTAAAAGATTTCGCTGCGAAAACGGTACACTGACTTCTCGCTACTCCTACCACAGTCAAATCCTTTGTATCCACAGGTTCAAGGTAGCGTTTTGAACACATGCTTCGCGTTGTGCCGGCGAAACGCACATTTCCTGTCGCGTTATGCCGGCGAAATGCACACTTCTTGGACCCCTGCATAACTGCTTGCAGTTCTAGTTATTAGGGGTCCAAGCCAACAGGTTGGATCCCTATTGTTTTTGTAAGGATTATTAGGGGTCCAAGCCAACAGGTTGGATCCCTATTGTTTTTGTAAGGATTTTTCCTATTATACTTACCTCCCTAAAAGTGGGACCACAGCCCAAACCGTAAATGGTGCCGACACGCCAATTGCATGACTAGATCCAGATCTCTTCGGACTATGCAGACGACAAAATCCAGACACGCCGGTCACTAGGTGGCGCTATACCAAGGAATACGCGTTTGGGGCTATAACTCCCACACCGAACCTCCCACATTCAAAACCTTATACACACAGATTCACTGGAGTCTGCTGCATCTTTTGGCATAGGCCACGCCCATTTGCGTCTAGAATTTTTTTTCGCTAAATCGCGAAAACCGCAAAACTGTTTTTTCGCTACTCCTCCCACATTTCTCGACCAATCAACACCAAACTTTACACACGGCATCTTCAGACCTACACGAAAAGAATTCCTCCATTACTTTTTTGATCCGACCTCCGACGACGAAACGGTTGCGTTTTGAATATTGGTTTATTAGCTAAATTAGACGTGGAAAATCCAAAATCCCAAAAAAATCAAAATTAAACATCGGATCGACTCCAAATTTTACACACATGTTGGTGCTAACCTTAATGTCGTTCGACAAAAATTTCGGAAAATTTCGCCATTAGGGGGCGCCATAAACGAGGAAATTGTTTATCTTCTACAAATTTTCGCCGCGAAAACGCTACACTGACTTCTCGCTACTCCTACCACAGTCAAATCCTTTGTATCCACAGGTTCAGGGTAGCGTTTTGAACACATGCTTCGCGTTGTGCCGGCGAAACGCACATTTCTTGTCGCGTTGTGCCGGCGAAATGCACACTTCTTGGACCCCTGCATAACTGCTTGCAGTTCTAGTTATTATTATTATTATTATTCCAGCACTAAAAGTGTGCCCACACCCCAAACCGTAAATGGTGCGGACACGCGAATTGCATGACTAGATCCAGGTCCGTGAACACTACGCAGACGACAAAATCCAGACACGCCGGCCACTAGGTGGCGCTATACCAAGGAATACGCGTTTGGGGCTATAACTCCCACACCGAACCTTCCACAGTCAAAAACTTGTACGCACATATTCACTGGAGTCTGCTGCATCTTTTGGCATAGGCCACGCCCATTTGCGTCTGGAATTTTTTTTCGCAAAATCGCGAAAACCGCAAAACTGTTTTTTCCCTACTCCTCCCACATTTCTCGACCAATCAACACCAAACTTTGCACACGACATCTTCAGACGCACACGAAAAGAAAAACTCAAACACTTTTTGATCCGACCTTCGATTACGAAACGGTAGCATTTTGAATATTTGTTTATTATTATTTTTATTTATTATTTTATTTATTATTATTATTAGGGGTCCAAGCCAACAGGTTGGATCCCTATTGTTTTTGTAAGGATTTTTATTAGGGGTCCAAGCCAACAGGTTGGATCCCTATTGTTTTTGTAAGGATTTTTAGGGGTCCAAGCCAACAGGTTGGATCCCTATTGTTTTTGTAAGGATTATTATTATTAGGGGTCCAAGCCAACAGGTTGGATCCCTATTGTTTTTGTAGTGTTTATTAGGGGTCCAAGCCAACAGGTTGGATCCCTATTGTTTTTGTAAGGATTTTTTTTATTATTATTATTCCAGCACTCCTCCCTAGAAGTGATACTACAGCCCAAACCGTAAATGGTGCCGACACGCCAATTCCATGACTAGATCCAGATCCGTGGGGACTACGCAGACGACAAAATCCAGACATGCCGGCCACTAGGTGGCGCTATACCAAGGAATACGCGTTTGGGGCTATAACTCCCACACCGAACCTCCCACAGTCAAAAACTTGTACGCACATATGCACTGGAGTCTGCTGCATCTTTTGGCATAGGCCACGCCCATTTGCGTCTAGAATTTTTTTTCGCAAAATCGCAAAAACCGCAAAACTGTTTTTTCCCTACTCCTCCCACATTTCTTGACCAATCGACACCAAACTTTGCACACGGCATCTTCAGACGCACACGCAAAGAATGCTCGAACACTTTTTTGATCCGACCCTCGACGACGAAACGGTAGCGTTTTGAACATTGGTTTATTAGCTACGTTTTACGCCGAAACGCAAAAATTCAAAAAATACCAAAATTAGACATCGGATCAAGCCCAAATTTTAGACGCATGTCAGTGTTACCCTTAATGGCGTTGAATAAAAAAAACTGAATTTATCGCCATTAGGGGGCGCAATAAACGAGGAAATTGTATATCTTCTAATTGGCCAGAGGAATGTTATTCAAACTATAAGGGAACCATCAAGGGGCAAACCCGAGTCTATATAGAAAATATGGGCAAGAATTATTAATGTGGGCGGGAGTTATTTGGCAAAGGAAAATTGTCTTTGGAAAATGTCGCCACAGGGCGGCGCCAAAAAACGACGACATTGTCTATCTCCTATTTGGCCAATGGAATGTTCTGAAAACGAGTTTTAGGCTATAACTCCCACACCGAAGCTCCCACAGTCAAAACCTTTACATCCACAGGTTCAGGGTAGCGATTTGAATACTTGCTTCGCGTTCTGCCGGCGAAACGCACATTTCTTGTCGCGTTGTGCCGGCGAAATGCACACTTCTTGGACCCCTGCATTACTGCTTGCAGTTCTAGTTATTATTAGGGGTCCAAGCCAACAGGTTCGATCCCTATTGTTTTTGTAAGGATTATTATTATTAGGGGTCCAAGCCAACAGGTTGGATCCCTATTGTTTTTGTAAGGATTTTTTTCCTATTATACTTACCTCCCTAAAAGTGGGACCACAGCCCAAACCGTAAATGGTGCCGACACGCCAATTGCATGACTAGATCCAGATCTCTTCGGACTATGCAGACGACAAAATCCAGACACGCCGGTCACTAGGTGGCGCTATACCAAGGAATACGCGTTTGGGGCTATAACTCCCACACCGAACCTCCCACATTCAAAACCTTATACACACAGATTCACTGGAGTCTGCTGCATCTTTTGGCATAGGCCACGCCCATTTGCGTCTAGAATTTTTTTTCGCTAAATCGCGAAAACCGCAAAACTGTTTTTTCGCTACTCCTCCCACATTTCTCGACCAATCAACACCAAACTTTGCACACGGCATCTTCAGACACACACGCAAAGAAACCCTCAGACAGTTTTTTGATCCGACTTTCGACGACGAATCGGTAGCGTTTTGAATATTGGTTTATTAGCTAAATTAGACGTGGAATATCAAAAATCCAAAGAAATCCAAAATTAGACTTCGGATCGAGTCCAAATTTTACACACATGTTGGTGTTAACCTTAACGTCGTTCGATAAAAAATTCGGAAAAATTTGCCATTAGGGGGCGCAATAAACGAGGAAATTGTATATCGTCTACAAAATTTTGCCGCGAAAACGCTACACTGACTTCTCGCTACTCCTACCACAGTCAAATCCTTTGTATCCACAGGTTCAGGGTAGCGTTTTGAACACATGCTTCGCGTTGTGCCGGCGAAACGCACATTTCTTGTCGCGTTGTGCCGGCGAAATGCACACTTCTTGGACCCCTGCATAACTGCTTGCAGTTCTTAGTTAGGGGTCCAAGCCAACAGGTTGGATCCCTATTGGATCCCTATTGTTTTTGTAAGGATTTTTCCTATTATACTTACCTCCCTAAAAGTGGGACCACAGCCCAAACCGTAAATGGTGCCGACACGCCAATTGCATGACTAGATCCAGATCTCTTCGGACTATGCAGACGACAAAATCCAGACACGCCGGTCACTAGGTGGCGCTATACCAAGGAATACGCGTTTGGGGCTATAACTCCCACACCGAACCTCCCACATTCAAAACCTTATGCACACAGATTTATTGGAGTCTGCTGCATCTTTTGGCATAGGCCACGCCCATTTGCGTCTAGAATTTTTTTTCGCAAAATCGCGAAAACCGCAAAACTGTTTTTTCGCTACTCCTCCCACATTTCTCGTCCAATCAACACCAAACTTTGCACACGGCATCTTCAGACGCACACGCAAAGAAACCCTCAGACAGTTTTTTGATCCGACTTTCGACGACGAAACGGTAGCGTTTTGAATATTTGTTTATTAGCTAAATTAGACATGGAAAATTAAAAATCCAAAAAAATCCAAAATTAGACATCGGATCGAGTCCAAATTCTACACACATGTTGGTGCTAACCTTATTGACGTTCGATAAAAAATTCGGAAAATTTCGCCATTAGGGGGCGCAATAAACGAGGAAATTGTATATCTTCTAATTGGCCAAAGGAATGTTCTTCAAACTCAATGGAAACCATCAAGGGGCAAACCCGAGTCTATATAGAAAATATGGCCAAGAATTATTAATGTGGGCGGGAGTTATTTGGCAAAGGAAAATTGTCTTTGGAAAATTTCTAAATTTCGCCAACAGGGCGGCGCCAAAAAACGACGACATTGTATAACTCCTATTTGGCCAATAACTCCCACACCGAACCTCCCACAGTCAAAACCTTTATATCTAGATATAAGTATAATTCCTTAATTTGTGTAAATGAAGTGTAATAAATAAACATTATGAGATGTTTTGCAATTTTTATTCAGACTTTTTATTCAGACTTAACACATCACTCTTAACACATCACTCTTAACACATCACTCTATTTATATTTAATGAGCAAATTCATGCTGTGAGCAAATTCATGCTGGTTATATGGACATAAAGCCTGCATTTTATAACCAGACATTTAAAAGAAGAAGGTATACCTCCGTTCCAGTTCTCGTCCAGTATACCTCCAAAGCCTGCATGGATTTTTATAACCAGACATTTAAAAGAAGAAGGTATACCTCCGTTCCCGTTCTCGTCCAGTATACCTCCGTTCCCGTTGTCATCGTCGTCTCTGGTTGAACACAATTGCGGGGTATCAGTATCTGAAGGGAGGAAAGATCGTTTCGATTATTTTTCACATTTGGCTAATAGGTGTTATACATGACAAATCAAATCCATATTGGGAGGAATCAGTATCTGATGTCAAATTCATATTAACACCATGTATTGTCATACCTTGGGAAGTCTGTACTTCAAGCACAGACTTGCGAGCACGCGAGTACGTACCTGTGATTGGAACAGCAGCGGACTCGATGACGTCACCACCTCTGCTCGTCCGTTAACTGTGCTATGGCCTCATTTAGGCATACTGAACAATATAAACGGATGATATAAAACAAAATCCCAGCCTCTTTCATTTTCAAATAGTATGTAAATATTCTGAATGAATAAAAATTGAAAAGATATGCGTGTCCTGTCATGTGTATAATCTATACACACATATATTATCTTTAAAAAAACCTTACAAGTAAATATTAACGCTGGTATACATACTGCCCCAGATAATACAGTATTTATTAATTAAACCTTCCGTTTCACTTTATCTTTCATCTCTGTCTCAATCAGCTGTTCGGCTCATGAGCTCAACGCGATGCATGTAGGGAAATGTATTTTCAATTAAACGGTCGCCAGTTCCGCTTATCTACTTAAGAACTACAGTTCCCAAACATTCGCTGTTCCGATCAGCTGCTCGGATCGTGAGCACAACGGCCCGAAATAACTTCACGTAGATGAACATTGAACATAGATGATCGCTAGGCTAGCTGTTATACAAAGCCACAATCCAAATTATGAAATAAAGGTATTTCCGAATCCGTGTATGGTTCGTTGATTATTTATCTGTTCAGGTGTGGGCGTGGTCTACGGCCCAGAGTCCTTCACGGTACACACACAGGGGTAAATGACGATCAGCAACGGAGCTCGTCACTCGCTGTTTGGATTTTCCTGTGATTGTCGTTCAGCTAGACCTTTTACCCCTGCCCTATTGATTAATTTGCTATTGTGAGAGGATACCTTTGACCACCTTCTGTCTTTCAACTTTTCCGTTCGACCAAAGAAAGTTCGTCTTGTCAAGGTAAGTCCTTATGAAATGGATCATTATGTTTATTGTATTGCAAGCAAAGGATCTGCTGATAAATCGCCATTTTGTATGTTGTTTGTGGATTTCGAAAGAAAAGTATCGCCATTTTGGATACGTCGCGCATGGGACCCATCGCCATGTTGTTTGTGGATTTCGTAGTCAGTCAATGCAGAGAGTCATTATTCACAAACGCTAATACTCTTATCTCGCTGAGATCTTGACGGATTTACAAACGGTTTGGTTTCTTACAAACGCAGCTTTTCTCTTCGGCAGTTGATAGGTTTTCAATGTAGGGTTAGGGTTGTAGTTGTTTTGGTAGCGGGGAAATGATCACGTCTGCGCCGAGTAGATGCGCAGAGGGTTGAAACAGCGCTTGTCCGGTCTGCTCACAAGAAGGTTTCTTTGGCCAGTTACTGTGATTAAACACGAGTTGTTTAATGTTCACAATGTATCGTTTTTCATGGGGAAAATGAGATGCTTCCCCGGGACTGGCGGTTCGCGACAAAATATTAAACCCGTGTTGATAAAAACGCCATTTTGTATGCATCTTGTAAGTCGCGTATGGGACCCACGACCATAGATATATATATTAACTAGATGTTAATATAGGCGATCGTTTTCAAGTTAAGTCCTTATGAAATGGATAATTATGTTTAAAGTATTAGGTTTGCTTTTGATGCAGTAATTGCAAGCAAAGGATTTACGACAAAATATTAAAGCCCCTGGTGATAAATCGCCATTTTGAATGGCCTGATCTATACGGGATCTATTCAAAATGGCAATTTATCACCAGGGGCTTTAATATTTTGTCGTAAATCCTTTGCTAGCAATTTATCACCAGGGGCTTTAATATTTTGTCGTAAATCCTTTGCTTGCAATTACTCTGTGCAATGTGTTTTAAATGCTGAAATGTCGTGTTACATTAACTTTTTACACGCATCTGTGCAATGTGTTTTAAATGCAATGTGTTTTAAATGCTGAAATGTCGTGTTGCATTCACTTTTTACACGCACACATCCGCCCAACAGTTTAAACTCCACCATATGCAATGTGTGTCTGTGTGTGTGGCTGTGTGTGTCTGTGTCTGTGTGTCTAGGTGTGTGTGTGTCTAGGTGTGTGTGTGTGTCTGTGTGTGTGTCTGTGTCTGTGTGTGTGTCTGTGTCTAGGTGTGTGTCTGTGTCTAGGTGTGTGTCTGTGTCTAGGTGTGTGTCTGTGTCTAGGTTTGTGTCTGTGTCTAGGTGCGTGTCTGTGTGTCTGTGTGTCTAGGTGTGTGTCTGTGTCTAGGTGCGTGTCTGTGTAAACTCCACCATATGCAATGTGTGTCTGTGTGTGTGTCTGTGTGTGTGTCTGTGTGTCTAGGTGTGTGTGTGTGTGTCTGTGTCTGTCTGTGTGTGTGTCTAGGTGTGTGTCTGTGTCTAGGTGTGTGTCTGTGTCTAGGTGCGTGTCTGTGTGTCTGTGTCTAGGTGTGTGTCTGTGTCTAGGTGCGTGTCTGTGTGTCTGTGTGTCTAGGTGTGTGTCTGTGTCTAGGTGTGTGTCTGTGTCTAGGTGTGTGTGTGTGTGTCTGTCTAGGTGTGTGTGTGTGTCTGTCTAGGTGTGTGTGTGTGTGTGTCTGTCTAGGTGTGTGTGTGTGTCTGTCTAGGTGTGTGTGTGTGTGTGTGTGTCTGTCTAGGTGTGTGTGTGTGTCTAGTTGTGTGTGTGTATACTGATTTTCAGATTGTCTAAGCAAGGTAGGTCTGTTGTTGTCATGTGTTGAAAGGAGAAACGGGAGATCTTCCGCCGTTCAACTCAAGGTGAGGTGCTGGTTATATTACTTACTGGTCGGGTTTTGACTGAATTAGCATTTTAGTTGTCTATTAATAGATTTTTTGGGGAAAATGGTTTCTGTACTGCCTATGTCATTCTTGGATGAAAGCTTTATAAGTTGGCTGTGATTAGGAAAATTTGGATTGTATCTGCCACACAATGCAATGTGTTTTAAATGCTGAAATGTCGTGTTACATTTCCTTTTTACACGCACACATCCGCCCAACAGTCTAAACTCTACCTCTGTCCACCATATGCAATGTGTTTTAAATGCTGTGCTTTAGCCCATATATTGATTTCACATGAAGACCTTGTGTGTGTATTTATTGCACCTATCTGTTCTGTTTAATGTTCATTTCATATGAAAACACATGGTTATAATTACATAAATACATCTCTGTACAGGGTGGGGTTTTCAACATGCAGCCTTTCTTGATGTATATTTGTAAAGGGAAATCTTGTACCTATTTTGAAACATTCTATTTTTCTTATTGTGAAATCATTAGATGCCTCGTGCCTCGCGCACTTCGTCTGTAGCCAAGATGAGGTGGAAGAGGATTCTTCCCATGGCGACGACTCTGGCCAGAGGCTTCGAGCCTGGTATGTAGTCATAAAGATACAATGATGCATGTTTTCAACTCATTTATATCCCTCAGAATTCTATAGCATGAATGTGTGATCTTTGACTTTTAGATCAACAGCTCGAGATAAGTTATTCATTTTAGTTTTGCGTTGAATTTGTCTCTTTATTAGTGCGTGGCACTGGAGCACGTCACCGTGTCAAGCCTTGGCCTGTCTCTGCCCTCACTGGGAAGTTCCATCGATTGGATCTCCCTCCTGAGTCTCCAGTTAAGCAGGTAAACTTGTCAAAGACCTTTCAGAAAATAATATATAATTTAGCTGTGGAATATGTTTGGAGTGGAATGACAACTTTTTATTTGTATTTATAGTTTGTGCTGTTTGTGGGCGACTCGCATCTGCGTGCGTTGGTTGACCGTTACGTGAGGATGCCAGACGGTTGCCTTTCGTTTGGGTTCCTGTCTACGCCTGGGGCGTCTGCCGCTGAGCTCCGCACTGAGTTGCTGAACGCAGACATCCCCAGAACCCCCGACATCGTTTGCTTGCTGGCTCCAAGCAACAACCTCACGGCGACGCCCGGCATCGAAGCGGCTGGAGTTGCCTTCGATGGACTTCTGAGAGCTGCCCGCAGTCGATGGCCTAAGGTAGTTTTTGTGTTACAAAATAAAGTGTATTTAACAGAATTGTATAGTGTGTAATCCAAAACTTTTGTGCGGATCAGGTGTTTGTGCTCGATTTCCCTCCCCGGCTGGCGAGTGAATTGGCACCGCAACAATTCCTTCGAGAGGAGTTTCGTCGCGTTGCAGCAAAGAACGGTATGTAAAAATGATTAAGAGATAATGTCAGTATAGAATATCTTTGTAGGAAAGCTTTTAGTGTATCAACACCACCTCTTGGTACCACGTGTAAAATATGTATATAGTGTATGGTTTAATATTTGTTTTCTTCTGCAGGTGTAAAGTACTGCGTCACAGCTGACCGCTTTCCGCTGGACTCACGTGCCTTGTGGAGTCGTGATGGGGTAAGTCGTGTTATAACTTGGCACGTGAGAAATTCATGTAATGTCATTTTTATACGGCAAAAGCAGTTTATTTCAATAATAACCCGTGCTTCTCATTATAATAGATCCACCTGAGTGACGATCTGGGGATGCCGCTTCTCGCGAAGCTGCTGTGGCACTTCTCCTTTCAGCAGCTACAGTCACCTCTGCCTGTTACACCTCCGCCTGTGTCTCCTCCCAAGTCTCCCCCGACTGTGAGACCCTTTGCTACCACCGTGGTTGTGAAGGGAGAGGTTTCACGTCCACGTCCCCTTGACCCCTTCAAGGAAACTGTCGTCGGACGTCGCGGAAAGGTAAAAGTTATACAATTTTGAAGAGCTTTAGTTTTAGTTAGGCCACATTTATTGAATACTAATTCTCCCTATGTGTTTATAGCGCAGCCAACCTGAGTCCTGGGATGCGCCTGAGGACTGGGATCAGTCTTCCGTGCGGATCCTTCCTCATGAGGTTTGTACATTGATAGCTGAAAGGAAATCAAACCGTAATGATGCGTACATTTGTTTCATTTAAATGCTATTCCTATAAGACAAGGCAAATGGTCAATGGCTCAATTCTGTTTTTTATTTCTAGGTTTGTGTGCCTCCTCTGGTCCTGAGGGAGTGCTTTGTCGTGCTAAACCCTATCCGGTTTAGCACTGACAAGTTGGCTGCAATGGATCGCATTGTTCCATCCAACCTTGACGTCCCCATGGGGAATCGCTCAAAGGTAATTTGTGTGATTTTAATATTAACTGTTTGAGTGCATACATATTAATAGCGCCTGTAATCCTATATGACAAGCTTTACATTGTATGGTACAGATAGTTACATTGATAATAAAAGTGTTATATTTCATTAACTGTTATCATTTCCGTTCTCTTCCATTATGATAGAAACGGAAGGTGGCACATGGAACCACGTCTGTGGTCTCCAAAGGAAAGAAGGCCCGCCTTGAGGTTGGTAATTTCTCAGTGAAATATGTACTTGTTTTTTGGTTGAAACACAGGAATAACTATTTCCTGATTTCGCCTTTAACACAAGAGATAGTCCAACATTCTCTGTGTAGGTATTGTTTTGCCAATGATTTACAATTATTTTCCAGGCACTTCTAACTCCAGCAAGGATTGCCAAACCTTCGAAGCTGGTACCTCCCCCTCGACCTGTTCCAGAAGCTGCTGTACCAGCTACTCTGGAGGGCGTACCTCCTCCTCGACCTGTTCCAGAAGCTGCTGTGCCAGCCACTCTGGAGGGCAGCGTCTTTGTGCCTTCGAGCAAGGTAATTTGCATACAACATGTAATGATTAAACACATTCAGTGAATAGAGTGCGGTTCTCTATTCTTTTGATATTTTCTCTAAGTTCCCTTTAAGAAAGTGTAATTTTGGGTTTCCATTTCTCAATTGTAATGTACATATAATTCTTACTATGTCTTTGCAGTTTGCTCAACCAGAGGGGGATGACAAGACTCTGTGTGTTGATGAGTGGCCGTTTCTTCAAACAGAGTTTTGTGAGGTAAAGGAATGGGGGAAAAAGAGAGCATCTTGTAATAATTTAATATTTGGGTTTTGTTGTTAAATTAGTATGTAGCGCCACAAAATACAGGCGTGCACAACACTGTTTGTTACTGTTTTAAATAAACGACATTAGCAGTAAGTTCTTTGAACTGCCCACTTTTCCATTTTCATACAATTGTATCTCTCATGATAATTTTGCTCCCTTACCTCATTGTAGAAGCTGAACCAGCCAACTGCTCGCGTTGTCTCTGGACAGAGGAAACAAGAGGAGCCAACACCTTGGGGGCCAAAAGTTGTGATGGCCCAGGCTGATAAACCAACAGCCAATGAGACCAGCTTCTTGGGATGTTCAACCAAGGTATTGACAACAATATAAAAAATGATTTGCAAATAAGCAATCAATCTGTTCCAGGATCAGTATCTAGAAACATTTACATTTTTACTTCATAATTACAATCAACATAGTTGAACTGTTTTTAACATGTTCTTGGTAATATCTACACACTATGAATTGGAAATGTCAAGAAGGTTGGCTGATGAACTTGTTGTGCTCATTTTAATTATTTAAACTGAACTGAAATAAGTTTTCTTTGTCCTTAATTCTGTTCACCACAATACACCAAATGTCCCCTTTTCTATGGCTTGTGAGTTTGCATGTAGGGGTAAACCTAATTTTTTTTAACATTCGTAATGTTTGTGATTGCAGATGACACACATTGAGGACCATGAGCCGTTTGAACCAGCACCTGAGGTCACTGCGAGCAGTCAGCAGGTATGTAATTACTAGTGGAAAAATTGTATACCAACGGGAAAAGCCACAGCTTAAGAGACCCATTTTGTTTTGATATGTTTATTCTTTTAAAACATTGATATGGTGTAAGTGTGCAGTTCTGACCAATTTGCCTATACTATGTACATTTTCAAATTACTTACTGGGAACCAACATGCTTTTAAAAACACTGAATTGTCATTTCAGCAGAGCCCGCCTGAGGACAATGGCCAGCCTGAAGATCGTCATGTAACACTTGGCAATCAGAAGGTACTTATTTTTAACATGTTATTCCCTGTTCCTTGTGAGTTTTCCTGCCATTTATTAGATCTTGGAAATTAGTTAAAGTAATGTTAATATCATGTACAATTCCGTTTTCCCATTATACACAGCCATGAACTACAGCTGATTGAGTCCTAGCCTTTTTTATGAATTCCTTGTTAATTTCGATATAAACTATTGGTTACACTCCTTTTTGATTGAACTATTGTTGTGTTTTTAGGCACCCTGTGATTTTGCACCTGCCAGAGCTGCTACATCAAGTCATGTGACTTATGACAACCCTGGGTGTGTTCAAGGATCGTTTGACCAGAGCAGCCACATATTCGGGGAAAATGCAGGTAAGCAGTGTGCTACAAATGGCATAGCGGCGATTATGATCCACACAACCCATAGCGTTCTCAAATGGAAAAAAAAAACCATTCATCATATTCTAAAACAAGGTAATGGCTTGTACACATCTATGCTAGAAAATAAGGAAATCAGTGCAGCCAAAACCAGTGGGCATATTTTCATTTCCGAGTTACCCAGACACTGCAAATTAAACAATAAATCATTTAGTTTGGAATATTTTGATACACTCACTGGAAGTCTTGATCAAAAGGATGATTATGACGCTTCTTTGCAAAACATAGCCATGCCTTTAGAAGAGGCTATTCAGAAGACACTGCTGCAGACAGACACATGCTTGCTCAACATCAAAGAAAGTGTCTGTGCCGTTTTCAAGGTCGAAACTGCTTTTGCAGTTTTCGATCCTCATTCTCGTAGTACTTGGGGTTCAGTTGCACCGGATGGAACCAGCATAGTAGCGCACTATGCTACTGTGCATGAGTTATATGAGCATATTGAGAACCTGGTCAATTCCTTATATCAAAATCATCCACATGCTTTTGATATCCCGAACAAGGTGTTTGAAGTCACTGGTGTGAAAGCTGTTGAGGTAAACTCACCATTTACTGCTTTAACTGCACAGCCTGAAGCCAGCACTTCGGCACATGACGGTACTTTGGACACTGACAGTGACTCTGATCTCTGTGTCCTTTCGGTAACAGATAGAAATTCCCTTGCAGTAAACACGTCTTTTTCCCTTGAAACTGTGCAGCCTGTAGCAAACACTTCTACATGTGACACAACTGTAAACATTGACAGTGGTCCTCCAATTCACACAGAGGGTGCATCAGATGTCTGTTTAATTTCTGTGACAGGTAGCCCCAATATAATGTTTACTGGATTGACATTAAGGGAAAAAAACAGGATCTGCAACAAGCTGAATATCGTACCAAGTTTAGATCAAAATATTGTTGTACAAACCTTCGATATGGCACAGCCTGAACCATGCCAAACAACATCCATTGAAGGTGACGGTAATTGTTTCTTTCGTTCTCTTTCGTCTGTATTGAGTGGTTGCGAGTCACATCACAAGGCCTTTCGAAAGGCTGTAGTGAATCACATCTCAAATAATCCGCTTCATTACATTACTTGTCTAAGACGGCAATTTGCTTCTTTGGAGCAATATCTCCGGGACTCAAAAATGAAATATGTTGGATCTTGGGCAACAGAGTTGGAAATACAAGCTTCTGCAGATTTGCTCTGTGTTGATATTTACACATACACTCAACGAAAATGGATTACGTTTACGGCGAACATTGAGCCGATTTCAAGAAAAGCTATATATCTGAATCACTGCAATGAATGCCATTATGAACCAATTGCATGTGTCAAAGGAAAAACCTCTCATACATGCTATAGTTTAACTAGCTTCTGTGAAATGTCGCACAAAATGTCCAATGCAAACCTTGTTTCACCACGTAAAAAATGTAGTGATAAAGTAAAAGATCTAAGAAAAAAGAAAACATATGCTGAAGACACAGAATATAGGCAAGGTATAAAGCTAAAAACACAACAAAGATATAATTGTGATACACAGTATCAAGCAAATCAGAAAACCAGCAGTATCGACAAATATGCTAATAATGAACTGTTCAAAGAACAAGTAAAAAACAGCAGTATTGAAAAATATGCTAATAATGAACCATTCAAACAACAGGTACTAAACAGCGGTATCGAAAAATATGCAAACAATCCTGCCTATCGTAACCAGGTAATACAAAGTATTGTTATCAAATACAGAGAAGATCCGGCTTATAAGCCCTCTGTAATTGAAAGAAACTGTCAAAGGAGACTTAATCTAACCCTCTTAAAACACAATATTGACTTTGTAATTGAGCTCTTCCAAGAAGAGGTCAAACATGGACCAGAACATGTTTGTTGTGTATGTCACAGATTATTGTTCCGTAAGCAAGTTCGATTATGTGACATAACTTCATATGAAGCCAAGGCTTCAACTGTGTCAGCAATTGCAAAACAATGCATTACTACAACATATCTCCATCAATGTGATAACGCATGTTTAACGCCATGCACACTAAAACAGACAGTTGCTGGGAAATTGTGGATATGTTTCAGTTGCAACTCCAAGTTACTCGGTGGTAAGGTTCCCCAGGAGAGCGCTGTTAACAATATGGCATTAGATCCAATTCCGGACGAATTAGGCACACTGAACTCATTAGAACAACACCTGTGCGCATTGAATATTCCCTTTATGCGACTTGTGGCATTGCCACGAGGTTCTCAGAATTCTGTCCATGGGCCGGTGACTTGCGTTCCATCAAACAGCGATGTAGTCACTTCGGTTCTCCCAAGGCTAGAAAATCAAGATTTATTGATCCGGATAAAACTGAAAAGAAAACTTACTTATAAGGGGCATTATCAGTATCAATATGTGCACACTCAAAAAATCCAAAATGCGATAGCATGTTTAAAGGACATGAATAAATGGTATAAGGACATAGACTTTAACACAGAATGGGAAAATCCCTTGCCAGAAGATGCATGTTCTGTTTTGAAAGAATGCAACCCAGTTAATGACACTCCATCTGCACCTGAAAGCAGTGACATTACAACTCAATCAGACCAGGTGTCGGATGATGAAGAAGCTGACCACATATATGAAACGCAAACACACGGGTTACTCTTGGACACATGTTTGCAACCAATTGATATCGCACAAGAAATATTTGATCAGCATTTCGAAAGTGTTTTATCAATAGCTCCAGCTGAGGGCAACAGTCCTGTTAGGCTGCTGACAGATAAGGGCAATGAAGCAAAATGTTTTCCAACTCTTTTCCCCAAAGGGACAGGTACATTCCATGATGCACGGCCCCACAGGCTCACTCTCAGTAGATACATCAACACACGAATCCTAAATGCTGATGGGAGGTTTAGCAGCAACTTGGACTACATTTTCTATGCTCAATATTTATCTGAGGTCAATCAGGTTGTTTCCAAGGTGTCCATAGCACTGAGAAAAGGTTACCATGCAGGGGAATCATTGGCTATAACTTCCGCCATGCTTTCAAACAAAGACTATGTACAAAATGTCTTAAAAACCGATCTCGGTTACAAGTTCCTTCAACCGATCCGAGGGACTCCAGTTTTTTGGCAAGGTGTACAGAAAAATCTATTTGCTATCGTTCGTCAGCTTGGTGTCCCTACTTGGTTCTGTTCATTTTCATGTGCTGATTTACGCTGGACTGAACTCATCGATGTTTTCATGAGACTACAGAAAATACAGGGAAATGTCAACGACCTGGACTGGTCCCAGAGGTGCAATTTACTCAAAACTAATCCGGTTACCGCGGCAAGAATGTTCCAACACAGGTTTCAGACTTTCCTAAATGACGTCATCAAGTCACCAGCTAACCCCATTGGTAAAGTTATCGAGACATTTTTTAGAGTTGAATTCCAACAACGCGGCTCACCCCATACACATTGTCTGTTCTGGGTAGAAAATGCACCGAAAATAGGCAAAAACACAGACCAAGAAGTCACACAATTTATCGATAAATACATCAGTTGTGAACTCCCGCCAGCAACCGACGCATTGCATGAAGTTGTTTCCAGCGTTCAAAAACACAGCTCCAAGCACTCAAAGAGTTGTAGGAAAAAAGGCACAACATGCAGGTTTAACTTTCCACGTCCTCCAAGCAACCACACCTTTCTTTGTAGAAGTAAAACAGACGAGAACCAGGAGGTAACAGACGCTGATCCGATAGACATCTCTATATTAGAAATGCGAAAAGAAAAAGAGGTGGCTAAAAGTGTCATGACAAGGGTCAAACATGCTCTTTCAAGTCCAGACCTAACCTTTGACACTGTGGATCAGCTATTTGCTTCCATTAACATCACCCAGGAAATGTTTGAAAATGCCTACCGATTGACAACCAATAAAAACGCGGTTGTACACAAACGCAACCCATCAGATGTTTACGTTAATCAATACAACAAAGACCTTTTGCGTTGCTGGGATGCCAACATGGACATACAATATGTCTGCGATGCTTTTGCTTGTGTAGTATACATAATATCCTACATCTCAAAAGCAGAACAAGACATGGGCTTATTGTTACAACATACTCAAAATGAAATGAAAAAACATGGAAATTTAGATGCAAAACAAACACTCAATAAGTTGGGAAGTGTCTTTCTCCACAATCGCGAGGTCTCAGCTCAAGAAAGTGTTTATCGAGTTACAAACATGCATCTCAACGAAAGCTCAAGACTGGTCACATTTATCCCTACTGGTGAAAATACCGTCAGAATGAGTTTTCCTCTCAGTGTCATTCAAAGCAAAGCAGAACAGGGTGACACATCAACAGACTCAATATGGATGACGAGCATAACGGACCGCTACAAAAACCGCCCCCAGGGCGCAATTTTCCATGATATTTGTATAGCCACATTTGTTTCAAAATACAGAGTTCTGTACGGGAAAGAGCAGCACAGCAAGGGCTCTGTTAAACTGGAAAAAAACACTGGCTTTGTTAAGATGAGAACTAGGGGATCTGATGCTGTTGTTAGATACGCTCGTTTCTCACAAACCAAATATCCAGAGAAGCACTACCAAAGTTTGCTACAATTGTTTTTGCCTCATTATTCAACAGATGAGATAAAACCTCCACCGTACAACAGTTATGAGCAGTTTTACAGGACCGGTTCCATCACTAACGGCAGCAATACAACGCAAAGTGTTAAGGAAGTTGTAGATTTGAACAGATCCCTGTTTGAAGTAGATGCAGATGAGCTCGACAGATGCCAAGAGGTTGCAGGGCACCACGGGGCTCACGACGAGGCATGGGCAGACCTTTGTCCTGAATCTGAGTTGGAGCGATTAGAATGTCAGGAGGAGATGACTAACAACAACGACACAAATCAAAATGAAAGAGAAGCCATACCGGACTTGCAGTCGGACACAATCGCGACACTGTCTAAAGAATTTCCCACACACTCGATACAAAGAGCTGAAGGTCTGTCCATTATGCGCACGTTAAACGAACAACAAACTCAAATTTTTTACAAAATCCGCGCATGGTGCCTTGACAAAGTCAATGGCAAAAACCCTGACCCGTTTCGCGTATTCATTTCAGGGGGAGCAGGCACGGGAAAGTCCCACCTGATTAAAGCTGTGTACTACGAGTCATGCAGACTCTTTGCAAGAATGTCCATTAATCCAGACGACACTCATGTTTTGCTAGCTGCTCCTACAGGAGTAGCAGCATATAATATCAACGGAAGCACAATACACAGCACCTTTGCTATTACTACATCTGCCAAACTGCCATATCAACCTCTAGGAGATGAAAGAATCAATTCGTTAAGAGCCACCATGAAAGACTTACAAATACTCATTTTGGACGAGGTGAGTATGGTTGATCATAAAATCCTGACGTATGTCCATGGCAGACTACGACAAATAAAGCAACAAGGAGATTATGCATTGTTTGGGAATGTATCAATCATGGCAGTTGGTGACTTCTTCCAGCTCGGCCCTGTAATGGGAACACATCTTTACCGCGAGCAATTGGTGACCGATCTGTGGAACAATCATTTCACTCACATTGAGTTGACTAAGATAATGCGACAAAAAAACAAAGAGTTTGCTGAAACCTTGAATCGTCTTAGGAAACACAGAAAAGGTGACAATCTTTATGAGCGAGATGAAATCTTACTAAGACAACGCGAGACAGACGAGGGGGAACTGACACAGGACCTTCACATTTTCTCAACAAATACTGCAGTGGAAGTCCATAACATCACCATGTTAAACAAGACATGTACGGATATAGTGCAAATTCAAGCTCAAGATACTCAGAGAGACCCTAACACAGGAAATGTAACGAAAAAACGTAGTCCACAAACTTTTGATAAACAGACATGCTTAAGCAGAACGTTAATCATTGGTCCATCAGCTCGCGTTATGCTCATCAAAAATATAGATCTGTCCGACGGATTGGTCAATGGTGTATTCGGTACCGTTTGCAAAATAACATTTCAAGGAAACGTTCAGTTTCCCAAAACCATTTTGGTTAACTTTGACAATGACAAAATCGGCAGGAAACTGAGGAGTAGGTCTCTATGCTTGGAGACACAATTTCAACAAGCAACACCCATAGATGCTGTGGAAGACAAAGCAATGACTGGTGGATCTAGACGCCAATTCCCGTTACGCCTAGCATGGGCCTGTACCATACACAAAGTTCAAGGTTTAACTTTAGAAAGAGCTGTAGTGTCCCTCAAAGATATATTTGCAGCTGGCCAAGCATATGTAGCATTAAGCCGAGTAACGTGTGAGGAAAACCTTAGCATTCAACACTACACAGCCAAAGCCTTCTATTCAAAACGAGACATCGACATTGCCCTGCAAAAAATGGAACCATTCATTGCAACTCCCCCAGCAGAAATAACTTCAACCCTCAAAATATGCCTCCACAACATTCAAGGTCTATGTCAACACATGGAAGACCTTAAACATGACCAGAGAATCTTGAGTGCTGACATCATTTGCGTCACAGAAACATGGCTGGAACAAAACACCTCAGTCGATTCCATTGAAATGCCAGGTTGGACTTTTAATCACAAACTCCGGTCCCAATCCTACCATAACATGACCCAATTCCAAGACTTGGTAAACAAACGGCACGGTGGAGTGGGCTACTACCACAAAGACCACATCACTTGTAACATTATACACATGCCATGCAGTGACTTGGAAGCCATCATGTTTAATGTTCAGCCTTTGAATTACAATTACATTGTGCTGTACAAACCGCCATCATATAAACTCGCCTTATTCAAACAAAATCTCGCTTTGGTAATGCAACACTTTAACCAACTTTCAGGAGGAAAGGTAATTATGGGTGACTTCAACGACAATGCCCTTGTTTCTAAATCGGCAGAAAATTTCATGCAACAGCAAGGTTACACCCAAATTGTCTCTTCGCCAACAACAGAAAACGACACGACAATTGATCACGTATACATTCGTGACATTAATCCCACTGATATCAAAGTGCAAATTCTGTCCACCTACTACTCCGATCATGAGTGCCTCTGTTTAGATTTCCTTCTGTAACTGGTTAGCTCGTTTGGCTCGCAGGTTTTAGCACTACCCAATAATTTAAATGTTTTGTCTGTCTTTTCTATTTTTTCAAATAAATAATAAATATTAAATATATATTTTTAATTTCCTATTTTTTCTAATAAATAATGAATTTTCTACCCATTTTTTTTTTTATGGATTTGCCCCTCTAAACAAAGCCATAGATATGTTTTTTTTTTTTAGCACTACCCAATGTTTTAAATGTTTTGCCTTCGTCTTTTCCATTTTTTCTAATAACTAATAAATATTATCCATTTTTAACTTTTGGATTTTTTACTTTACTAAATTTTCTCCCCATTTTTTGTATTTTTTGTGTTTTTTATTTAACCCTCTAATAAAAGCCATAGATATTTTGTCCCTTTTCAGCATTTTTTCCCTATTCATCTACAACTTACAATTTACAATAAGGGTACATTGCTAAACTATTTTTTAATGCTTAGTTAATAACTCATAGCTAACTAACCATTTCTAAATACTTGCGTAATGCTTGATAAGCATTAACTAAGTCAAACTAACTGTTATCCTTAGTTAATGCTAATCTAAGCATCAACCAAGTGAAACTAACTGTAATGCTTAGTTAATACTTATCTTAGCATTAACTAAGCATTACAGTTAGTTTTACTTTGTTGATACTTATCTTAGCATTAACTAAGTACAACTAACTGTTACGCTTAGTTAATGCTATGGTAAGTATAGTTAACTAAGTAAACTTAATGCCTAACCAATCATTACTCAACATTAAATAGCGTTAAATACGCATTAACAAACCATTGATAACATTACGTAAGTATTAATCCACAGATATATGATGTACCCTCATTGTAGTATGTTAGCCATGGATTTAGGTTACCTTTTTATTCGATCTTTAAAATACCATTTGGATTCTTTTGATTTTTTCAAAAAAATGTGCCTCTCAAAACCCAACCCCTCGTCCACGTCGTGAGAGGCGGAAACAGTGTGTCTGTATTCCAGGTCCATCCAAGACGCTGTCTGAATGGACCTGGAAACATGCTGGCCAACGGGGCTCTGGTAAAGCAAACCAATCGAAACGGAAGCGGACAAGGCGTTTGGGGCTATAACTCCCACACCGAACCTCCCACAGACGAAACCTTCGTATCCACAGGTTCGCGGTAGCGTTTTGAACACATGCTTCGCGTTGTGCCGGCGAAATGCACATTTCTTGTCGCGTTGTGCCGGCGAAATGCACACTTCTTGGACCCCTGCATAACTGCTTGCAGTTCTAGTTATTAGGGGTCCAAGCCAACAGGTTGGATCCCTATTGTTTTTGTAAGGATTTTTCTTTTTATTATACTACCTCCCCCTAGAAGTTGTACCACAGCCCAAACCGTAAATGGTGCCGACACGCCAATTGCATGACTAGATCCAGGTCCGGCACCGCTACTCAGATAACCAAATCCAGACCCGCCGGTCACTAGGTGGCGCTATACCAAGGAATACGCGTTTGGGGCTATAACTCCCACACCGAACCTCCCACATTCATAACCTTGTACACACAGATTCACTGGAGTCTGCTGCATCTTTTGGCATAGGCCACGCCCATTTGCGTCCAGAATTTTTTTCCGCAAAATCGCGAAAACCGCAAAACTGTTTTTTCGCTACTCCTCCCACATTTCTCGACCAATCAACACCAAACTTTGCACACGGCATCTTCAGACGCACACGCAAAGAACCTGCATGAACAGTTTTTTGATCCGACCTTTCGACGACGAAACGGTAGCGTTTTGAATATTGGTTTATTAGCTAAATTAGACGTGGAATATCAAAAATCCAAAAAAATCCCAAAATTAGACATCGGATCGAGTCCAAATTTTACACACATGTCGGGGCTAGCCTTAATGTCGTTCGATAAAAAATTCGGAAAATTTCGCCATTAGGGGGCGCAATAAACGAGGAAATTGTATATCTTCTACAAAATTTCGCCGCGAAAACGCTACACTGACTTCTCGCTACTCCTACCACAGTCAAATCCTTTGTATCCACAGGTTCAGGGTAGCGTTTTGAACACATGCTTCGCGTTGTGCCGGCGAAATGCACATTTCTTGTCGCGTTGTGCCGGCGAAATGCACACTTCTTGGACCCCTGCATAACTGCTTGCAGTTCTAGTTATTCTTACCCCCCTAAAAGTGGGACCACAGCCCAAACCGTAAATGGTGCCGACACGCCAATTGCATGACTAGATCCAGATCTCTTCGGACTATAGCAGACGACAAAATCCAGACATGCCGGCCACTAGGTGGCGCTATACCAAGGAATACACGTTTTGGGCTATAACTCCCACACCGAACCTCCCAGAGTCCAAAAACTTGTACACACAGATGCACTGGAGTCTGCTGCATCTTTTGGCATAGGCCACGCCCATTTGCGTCTAGAATTTTTTTTCGCAAAATCGCGAAAACCGCAAAACTGTTTTTTCGCTACTCCTCCCACATTTCTTGACCAATCGACACCAAACTTTGCACACGGCATCTTCAGACGCACACGCAAAGAAACCCTCAGACAGTTTTTTGATCCGACTTTCGACGACGAAACGGTAGCGTTTTGAATATTGGTTTATTAGCTAAATTTGACGTGGAAAATCAAAAATCCAAAAAAATCCAAAATTAGACATCGGATCGAGTCCAAATTTTACACACATGTTGGTGTTACCCTTAACGTCGTTCGATAAAAAAATCGGAAAAATTCGCCATTAGGGGGCGCAATAAACGAGGAAATTGTATATCTTCTACAAATTTTCGCCGCGAAAATGCTTCACTGACTTCTCGCTACTCCTACCACAGTCAAATCCTTTGTATCCACAGGTTCAGGGTAGCGTTTTGAACACATGCTTCGCGTTGTGCCGGCGAAATGCACATTTCTTGTCGCGGTGTGCCGGCGAAATGCACACTTCTTGGACCCCTGCATAACTGCTTGCAGTTCTAGTTATACTTCCTACCAAGAAAGTGCTACTACAGCCCAAACCGTAAATGGTGCCGACACGCCAATTGCATGACTAGATCCAGGTCCGTGCACCGACTACTGCAGACGACAAAATCCAGACACGCCGGCCACTAGGTGGCGCTATACCAAGTAAAGACGCGTTTGGGGCTATAACTCCCACACCGAACCTCCCACAGTCAAAACCTTGTACACACATATTCACTGGAGTCTGCTGCATCTTTTGGCATAGGCCACGCCCATTTGCGTCTAGAATTTTTTTTCGCAAAATCGCGAAAACCGCAAAACTGTTTTTTCCCTACTCCTCCCACATTTCTTGACCAATCGACACCAAACTTTGCACACGACATCTTCAGACGCACACGCAAAGAATGCATGGAAACACTTTTTTGATCCGACCTTCGACGACGAAACGGTAGCGTTTTGAATATTGGTTTATTAGCTAAATTAGACGTGGAATATCAAAAATCCAAAGAAATCCAAAATTAGACATCGGATCGAGTCCAAGTTTTACACACATGTTGGTGCTAACCTTATCGGCGTTCGATAAAAAATTCGGAAAATTACGCCCTCAGGGGGCGCAATAAACGAGGAAATTGTATATCTTCTAATTGGCCAAAGGAATGTTCTTCAAACTCAAGGGAAACCGTCAAGGGGCAAACCCGAGTCTATATAGAAAATATGGGCAAGAATTATTAATGTGGGCGGGAGTTATTTGGCAAAGGAAAATTGTCTTTGGAAAATTTCGCCACAGGGCGGCGCCAAAAAACCACCACATTGTCTATCTCCTAGTTGGCCAAGGGAATGTTCTGAAAACGCGTTTTAGGCTATAACTCCCACACCGAAGCTCCCACAGTCAAAACCTTTATATCCACATGTTGTTCACGGTAGCGTTTTGAATACTTGCTTCGCGTTGTGCCGGCGAAATGCACATTTCTTGTCGCGTTGTGCCGGCGAAATGCACACTTCTTGGACCCCTGCATAACTGCTTGCAGTTCTAGTTATTATTCTTCCCATCTAGAAGTGGGCCCACAGCCCAAACCGTAAATGGTGCCGACACGCCAACTGCATGACTAGATCCAGGTCCGTGAACACTACGCAGACGACAAAATCCAGACCTGCCGGCCACTAGGTGGCGCTATACCAAGGAATACGCGTTTGGGGCTATAACTCCCACACCGAACCTCCCACATTCAAAACCTTGTACACACATATTCACTGGAGTCTGCTGCATCTTTTGGCATAGGCCACGCCCATTTGCGTCTAGAATTTTTTTTCGCAAAATCGCGAAAACCGCAAAACTGTTTTTTCCCTACTCCTCCCACATTTCTCGACCAATCAACACCAAACTTTGCACACGACATCTTCAGACGCACACGCAAAGAATGCATCGAAACACTTTTTTGATGCGACCTTTCGACGACGAAACGGTAGCGTTTTGAATATTGGTTTATTAGCTAAATTAGACGTGGAATATCAAAAATCCAAAGAAATCCAAAATTAGACATCGGATCGAGTCCAAATTTTACACACATGTTGGTGCTAACCTTAATGTCGTTCGATAAAAATTTCGGAAAATTTCGCCATTAGGGGGCGCAATAAACGAGGAAATTGTATATCTTCTACAAAATTTCGCCACGAAAACGCTACACTGACTTCTCGCTACTCCTACCACAGTCAAATCCTTTGTAATCCACAGGTTCAGAGTAGCGTTTTGAACACATGCTTCGCGTTGTGCCGGCGAAACGCACATTTCTTGTCGCGTTGTGCCGGCGAAATGCACACTTCTTGGACCCCTGCATAACTGCTTGCAGTTCTAGTTCCTATACTTCCTTCCGTAGAAGTGGTACCACAGCCCAAACCGTAAATGGTGCACACACGCCAATTACATGACTAGATCCAGGTACGTGAAGACTATGCAGACGACAAAATCCAGACATGCCGGCCACTAGGTGGCGCTATACCAAGGAAAGACGCGTTTGGGGCTATAACTCCCACACCGAACCTCCCACATTCAAAACCTTGTACACACATATTCACTGGAGTCTGCTGCATCTTTTGGCATAGGCCACGCCCATTTGCGTCTACAATTTTTAGGGGTCCAAGCCAACAGGTTGGATCCCTATTGTTTTTGTAAGGATTCTTTTTATTATTATTCCCCCCTAGAAGTGGGTCCACAGCCCAAACCGTAAATGGTGCCGACACGCCAATTGCATGACTAGATCCAGGTCCCTGAGTTCTAAGCAGACGACCAAATCCAGACACGCCGGCCACTAGGTGGCGCTATACCAAGGAAAGACGCGTTTGGGGCTATAACTCCCACACCGAACCTCCCACATTCAAAACCTTGTACACACATATTCACTGGAGTCTGCTGCATCTTTTGGCATAGGCCACGCCCATTTGCGTCTACAATTTTTTTTCGCAAAATCGCGAAAACCGCAAAACTGTTTTTTCCCTACTCCTCCCACATTTCTTGACCAATCGACACCAAACTTTGCACACGACATCTTCAGACGCACACGCAAAGAATGCATTTTTTGATCCGTCCTTCGATAACGAAACGGTAGCGTTTTGAATATTGGTTTATGAGCTAAATTAGACGTGGAATATCAAAAATCCAAAGAAATCCAAAATTAGACATCGGATCGAGTCCACATTATACAAACATGTTGGTGCTAACCTTAATGTCGTTCGATAAAAAATTTGGAAAATTTCGCCATTAGGGGGCGCAATAAACGAGGAAATTGTATATCTTCTACAAAATTTCGCAGCGAAAACGCTAGACTGACTTCTCGCTACTCCTACCACAGTCAAATCCTTTGTATCCACAGGTTCAGGGTAGCGTTTTGAACACATGCTTCGCTTTGTGCCGGCGAAACGCACATTTCTTGTCGCGTTGTGCCGGCGAAACGCACATTTCTTGTCGCGTTGTGCCGGCGAAATGCACACTTCTTGGACCCCTGCATAACTGCTTGCAGTTCTAGTTAGGGGTCCAAGCCAACAGGTTGGATCCCTATTGTTTTTGTAAGGATTATTATTATTATACTATACGCCTTAGAAGTGGTACCACAGCCCAAACCGTAAATGGTGCCGACACGCCAATTGCATGACTAGATCCAGGTCCGGCACCGCTACTCAGATAACCAAATCCAGACACGCCGGCCACTAGGTGGCGCTATACCAAGGACAGACGCGTTTGGGGCTATAACTCCCACACCGAACCTCCCAGAGTCCAAAAACTTGTACACACAGATGCACTGGAGTCTGCTGCATCTTTTGGCCTAGGCCACGCCCATTTGCGTCTAGGAATATTTTTCGCTATATCGCGAAAACCGCAAAAATGTTTTTTCGCTACTCCTCCCACATTTCTCGACCAATTGACACAAAACTTTGCACATGACATCTTCAGACCTACACGAAAAGAATTCCTGCATTACTTTTTTGATCCGACCTTTGACGACGAAACGGTAGCGTTTTGAATATTGGTTTATTAGCTAAATTAGACGTGGAATATCAAAAATCCAAAGAAATCCAAAATGAGACATCGGATCGAGTCCAAATTTTACACACATGTTGGTGTTAACCTTAACGTCGTTCGATAAAAAAATCGGAAAAATTCGCCATTAGGGGGCGCAATAAACGAGGAAATTGTATATCGTCTACAAAATTTCGCCGCGAAAACGCTACACCGACTTCTCGCTACTCCTACCACAGTCAAATCCTTTGTATCCACAGGTTCAAGGTAGCGTTTTGAACACATGCTTCGCGTTGTGCCGGCAAAACGCACATTTCTTGTCGCGTTGTGCCGGCGAAATGCACACTTCTTGGACCCCTGCATAACTGCTTGCAGTTCTAGTTATTAGGGGTCCAAGCCAACAGGTTGGATCCCTATTGTTTTTGTAAGGATTTTTCCTATTATTATTATTATTATTATTCTTCCCCCCGTACTTGTGGGACTACAGCCCAAACCGTAAATGGTGCACACGCGCCAATTGCATGACTAGATCCAGGTCCGGCACCGCTACTCAGACGACAAAATCCAGACACGCCGGTCCACTAGGTGGCGCTATACCAAGGGAATACGCGTTTGAGGCTATAACTCCCACACCGAACCTCCCACATTCAAAACCTTGTACACACAGATTCACTGGAGTCTGCTGCATCTTTTGGCATAGGCCACGCCCATTTGCGTCTATAATTTTTTTTCGCAAAATCGCGAAAAACCGCAAAACAGTTTTTTCCCTACTCCTTCCCACATTTCTTGACCAATCGACACCAAACTTTGCACACGATATCTTCAGACGCACACGCAAAGAATGCACGAAACACTTTTTTGATGCGACCTTTGACGACGAAACGGTAGCGTTTTGAATATTGGTTTATTAGCTAAATTAGACGTGGAATATCAAAAATCCAAAGAAATCCAAAATTAGACATCGGATCGAGTCCAAATTTTACACACATGTTGGTGCTAACCTTAATGTCGTTCGATAAAAATTCGGAAAAATTCGCCATTAGGGGGCGCAATAAACGAGGAAATTGTATATCTTCTAATTGGCCAAAGGAATGTTCTTCGAACTCAAGGGAAACCATCAAGGGGCAAACCCAAGTCTATATAGAAAATATGGCCAAGAATTATTAATGTGGGCGGGAGTTATTTGGCAAAAGAAAATTGTCTTTGGAAAATTAAAAATTTCGCCACAGGGCGGCGCCAAAAAACAACGACATTGTCTATCTCCTATTTGGCCAATGGAATGTTCTGAAAACGCGTTTTGGGCTATAACTCCCACACCGAAGCTCCCACAGTCAAAACCTTTGTATCCACATGTTGTTCACGGTAGCGTTTTGAATACTTGCTTCGCGTTGTGCCGGCGAAATGCACATTTCTTGTCGCGTTGTGCCGGCGAAATGCACACTTCTTGGACCCCTGCATAACTGCTTGCAGTTCTAGTTAGGGGTCCAAGCCAACAGGTTGGATCCCTATTGTTTTTGTAAGGATTTTTATTATTATACTTACCCCCCTGAAACTATGCCCACACCCCAAACCGTAAATGGTGCCGACGCGCGAATTGCATGACTAGATCCAGATCTCTTCGGACTACGCAGACGACAAAGTCCAGACATGCCGGCCACTAGGTGGCGCTATACCAAGGAATACGCGTTTGGGGCTATAACTCCCACACCGAACCTCCCACAGTCAAAAACTTGTACGCACATATTCACTGGAGTCTGCTGCATCTTTTGGCATAGGCCACGCCCATTTGCGTCTGGAATTTTTTTTCGCAAAATCGCGAAAACCGCAAAACAGTTTTTTCCCTACTCCTCCCACATTTCTTGACCAATCGACACCAAACTTTGCACACGGCATCTTCAGACGCACACGCAAAGAATGCTGGAACACTTTTTTGATCCGACCTTCGACGACGAAACGGTAGCGTTTTGAATATTGGTTTATGAGCTAAATTAGACGTGGAAAATCAAAAATCCAAAGAAATCCAAAATGAGACATCGGAACGAGTCCAAATTTTACACACATGTTGGTGCTAACCTTAATGTTGTACGATAAAAATTTCGGAAAATGTCGCCATTAGGGGGCGCCATAAACGTTGAAATTGTATATCTTCTAAATGGCCAAAGGAATGTTCTTCAAACTATGAGGGAACCATCAAGGGGCAAACCCGAGTCTATATAAAAATTATGGTCAAGAATTATTAATGTGGGCGGGAGTTATTTGGAAAAGGAAAATTGTCTTTGCAAAATTTCGCCACAAGAGGGCGCAAAAAAACGACGAAATAATACATCTCCTAATTGCCAATGGAATGTTCTGAAAACGCGTTTTGGGCTATAACTCCCACACCGAACCTCCCACAGTCAAAACCTTTATATCCACATGTTGTTCACGGTAGCGTTTTGAATACTTGCTTCGCGTTCTGCCGGTGAAACGCACATTTCTTGTCGCGTTGTGCCGGCGAAATGCACACTTCTTGGACCCCTGCATAACTGCTTGCAGTTCTAGTTAGGGGTCCAAGCCAACAGGTTGGATCCCTATTGTTTTTGTAAGGATTTTTATTTTTATTATACTTCCCGCGCTAAAAGTGGGCCCACAGCCCAAACCGTAAATGGTGCGGACATGCCAATAGCATGACTAGATTCAGGTCCGGCACCGCTACTCAGATAACAAAATCCAGAGACGCCGGTCACTAGGTGGCGCTATACCAAGGAATACGCGTTTGGGGCTATAATTCCCACACCGAACCTCCCACAGTCAAAGACTTGTACGCACATATTCACTGGAGTCTGCTGCATCTTTTGGCATAGGCCACGCCCATTTGCGTCCAGAATTTTTTTTCGCAAAATTGCGAAAACCGCAAAAATGTTTTTTCGCTACTCCTCCCACATTTCTTGACCAATTGACACAAAACTTTGCACACGGCATCTTCAGACGTACACGAAAAGAAATCCTGCATTACTTTTTTGATCCGACCTTCGACAACGAAACGGTAGCGTTTTGAATATTGGTTTATTAGCTAAATTAGACGTGGAAAATCCAAAATCCAAAGAAATCCAAAATTAGACATCGGATCGACTCCAAGTTTTACAAACATGTTGGTGTTAACCTTAATGTCGTTCGATAAAAATTTCGGAAAATTTCGCCATTAGGGGGCGCCATAAACGAGGAAATTGTATATCTTCTACAAAATTTAGCCGCGAAAACGCTACACTGACTTCTCGCTACTCCTACCACAGTCAAATCCTTTGTATCCACAGGTTCAGGGTAGCGTTTTGAACACATGCTTCGCGTTGTGCCGGCGAAATGCACACTTCTTGGACCCCTGCATAACTGCTTGCAGTTCTAGTTTATTATACTTCCCGCGGTGAAAGTGGAACCACAGCCCAAACCGTAAATGGTGCACACGCGCCAATTGCATGACTAGATCCAGAATCTGCACCGCTACTCAGATAACAAAATCCAGACACGCCGGCCACTAGGTGGCGCTATACCAAGGAATACGCGTTTGTGGCTATAACTCCCACACCGAACCTCCCAGAGTCCAAAAACTTGTACACACAGATGCACTGGAGTCTGCTGCATCTTTTGGCCTAGGCCACGCCCATTTGCGTCTAGGAATATTTTTCGCTAAATCGCAAAAACCGCAAAACTGTTTTTTCGCTACTCCTCCCACATTTCTCGACCAATCAACACCAAACTTTGCACACGACATCTTCAGACGCACACGCAAAGAATGCACGAAACACTTTTTTGATGCGACCTTTGACGACGAAACAGTAGCGTTTTGAATATTGGTTTAATAGCTAAATTAGACGTGGAAAATCAAAAATCCAAAGAAATCCAAAATTAGACATCGGAACGAGTCCAAATTTTACACACATGTTGGTGCTAACCTTAATGTCGTACGATAAAAAAATCGGAAAATGTCGCCATTAGGGGGCGCCATAAACGAGGAAATTGTATATCTTCTAATTGGCCAAAGGAATGTTCTTCAAACTATGAGGGAACCATCAAGGGGCAAACCCGAGTCTATATAAAAATTATGGTCAAGAATTATTAATGTGGGCGGGAGTTATTTGGAAAAGGAAAATTGTCTTTGCAAAATTTCGCCACAAGAGGGCGCAAAAAAACGACGAAATAATACATCTCCTAATCGCCAATGGAATGTTCTGAAAACGCGTTTTGGGCTATTACTCCCACACCGAACCTCCCACAGTCAAAACCTTTATATCCACATGTTGTTCACGGTAGCGTTTTGAATACTTGCTTCGCGTTGTGCCGGCGAAATGCACACTTCTTGGACCCCTGCATAACTGCTTGCAGTTCTAGTTATACTTACCCCCCTAAAAGTGGTACCACAGCCCAAACCGTAAATGGTGCACACACGCCAATTACATGACTAGATCCCGATCTCTTCGGACTACGCAGACGACAAAATCCAGACATGCCGGTCACTAGGTGGCGCTATACCAAGGAATACGCGTTTGGGGCTATAACTCCCACACCGAACCTCCCACAGTCAAAAACTTGTACGCACATATTCACTGGAGTCTGCTGCATCTTTTGGCATAGGCCACGCCCATTTGCGTCTATAATTTTTTTTCGCAAAATCGCGAAAACCGCAAAACTGTATTTTCCCTACATCTCCCACATTTCTTGACCAATCGACACCAAACTTTGCACACAACATCTTCAGACACTCACGCAAAGAATGCATGAAACACTTTTTTGATCCGACCTTCGACGACGAAACGGTAGCATTTGGAATATTGGTTTATTACCTACGTTTTACGTCGAAACGCAAAAATTCAAAAAATACCAAAATTAGACATCGGATCAAGTCCAAATTTTAGACACATGTCGGTGCTACCCTTAATGGCATTCAATAAAGATTTCGGAATATTTCGCCATTAGGGGGCGCAATAAACGAGGAAATTGTATATCTTCTAATTGGCCAAAGGAATGTTCTTCAAACTCAAGGGAAACCATCAAGGGGCAAACCCGAGTCTATATAGAAAATATGGCCAAGAATCATTAATGTGGGCGGGAGTTATTTGGCAAAGGAAAATTGTCTTTGGAAAATTGCAAATTTCGCCACAGGGCGGCGCCAAAAAAAGACGACATTGTCTATCTCCTATTTGGCCAATGGAATGTTCTGAAAACGCGTTTTAGGCTATAACTCCCACACCGAAGCTCCCACAGTCAAAACCTTTATATCCACATGTTGTTCACGGTAGCATTTTGAATACTTGCTTCGCGTTGTGCCGGCGAAATGCACATTTCTTGTCGCGTTGTGCCGGCGAAATGCACACTTCTTGGACCCCTGCATAACTGCTTGCAGTTCTAGTTAGGGGTCCAAGCCAACAGGTTGGATCCCTATTGTTTTTGTAAGGATTTTTCTTCCTATTATTTTTATACTTACCCCCCTAAAAGTGGTACCACAGCCCAAACCGTAAATGGTGCACACACGCCAATTACATGACCAGATCCAAATCTCTTCGGACTACGCAGACGACCAAATCCAGACATGCCGGCCACTAGGTGGCGCTATACCAAGGAATACGCGTTTGGGGCTATAACTCCCACACCGAACCTTCCACAGTCAAAAACTTGTACCCACATATTCACTGGAGTCTGCTGCATCTTTTGACATAGGCCACGCCCATTTGCGTCTATAATATTTTTTCGCAAAATCGCGAAAACCACAAAACTCAAACACTTTTTGATCCGACCTTCGACTACGAAACGGTAGCGTTTTGAATATTTGTTTATTAGCTACGTTTTACGTCGATACGCAAAAATTCAGAAAATACCAAAATTAGACATCGGATCAAGTCCAAATTTTAGACACATGTCGGTGCTACCCTTAATGGCGTTCAATAAAGAATTCGGAATATTTCGCCATTAGGGGGCGCAATAAACGAGGAAATTGTATATCTTCTAATTGGCCAAAGGAATGTTCTTCAAACTCAAGGGAAACCATCAAGGGGCAAACCCGAATCTATATAGAAAATATGGCCAAGAATTATTAATGTGGGCGGGAGTTTTTGGCAAAGGAAAATTGTCTTGGGAAAATTTCGCCAACAGGGCGGCGCCAAAAAACGACGACATTGTCTATCTCCTATTTGGCCAATGGAATGTTCTGAAAACGCGTTTTAGGCTATAACTCCCACACCGAAGCTCCCACAGTCAAAACCTTTATATCCACATGTTGTTCACGGTAACGTTTTGAATACTTGCTTCGCGTTGTGCCGGCGAAATGCACATTTCTTGTCGCGTTGTGCCGGCGAAATGCACGCTTCTTGGACCCCTGCATAACTGCTTGCAGTTCTAGTTAGGGGTCCAAGCCAACAGGTTGGATCCCTATTGTTTTTGTAAGGATTTTTCCTATTATTATTAGGGGTCCAAGCCAACAGGTTGGATCCCTATTGTTTTTGTAAGGATTATTATTCCTATACTTGCCCCCCTAAAAGTGATACCACAGCCCAAACCGTAAATGGTGCCGACACGCCAATTGCATGACTAGATCCAGATCTCTTCGGACTACGCAGACGATCCAGTCGACCAATCGACACCAAACTTTGCACACGGCATCTTCAGACGCACACGCAAAGAAATGATAGACACTTTTTTGATCCGACCTTCGACGACGAAACGGTAGAGTTTTGAATATTTGTTTATTAGCTAAATTAGACGTGGAAAATTAAAAATCCAAAAAATTCCAAAATTAGACATCGGATCGAGTCCAAATTCTACACGCATCTTGTTGCTAACCTTAATGACGTTCGATAAAAATTTCGGAAAAATTCGCCGTTAGGGGGCGCAATAAACGAGGAAATTGTATATCTTCTAATTGGCCAAAGGAATGTTCTTCAAACTCAAGGGAAACCATCAAGGGGCAAACCCGAGTCTATATAGAAAATATGGCCAAGAATTATTAATGTGGGCGGGAGTTATTTGGCAAAGGAAAATTGTCTTTGGAAAATTTCGCCACAGGGCGGCGCCAAAAAACGACGACATTTTCTATCTCCTATTTGGCCAGTGGAATGTTCTGAAAACGCGTTTTAGGCTATAACTCCCACACCGAAGCTCCCACAGTCAAAACCTTTATATCCACATGTTGTTCACGGTAGCGTTTTGAATACTTGCTTCGCGTTGGGCCGGCGAAATGCACATTTCTTGTCGCGTTGTGCCGGCGAAATGCACACTTCTTGGACCCCTGCATAACTGCTTGCAGTTCTAGTTAGGTTAGGGGTCCAAGCCAACAGGTTGGATCCCTATTGTTTTTGTAAGGATTATTAGGGGTCCAAGCCAACAGGTTGGATCCCTATTGTTTTTGTAAGGATTATTATTATTCCGACATGCTAATCCTAAAAGTGTGCCCACAGCCCAAACCGTAAATGGTGCCGACACGCCAATTGCATGACTAGATCCAGGGCCCTGAGTTCTAAGCAGACGACCAAATCCAGACACGCCGGCCACTAGGTGGCGCTATACCAAGGAAAGATGCGTTTGGGGCTATAACTCCCACACCGAACCTCCCACAGTCAAAAACTTGTACCCACATATTCACTGGAGTCTGCTGCATCTTTTGGCCTAGGCCACGCCCATTTGCGTCTGGAATTTTTTTTCGCAAAATCGCGAAAACCGCAAAACAGTTTTTTCCCTACTCCTTCCACATTTCTTGACCAATCAACACCAAACTTTGCACACGACATCGTCAGACGCACACGCAAAGAATGCATGAGACACTTTTTTGATGCGACCTTTGACGACGAAACGGTAGCGTTTTGAATATTGGTTTATTAGCTAAATTAGACGTGGAATATCAAAAATCAAAAGAAATCCAAAATTAGACATCGGATCGAGTCCAAGTTTTACACGCATGTTGGTGTTAACCTTAATGTCGTTCGATAAAAAATTCGGAAAATTTCGCCATTAGGGGGCGCAATAAACGAGGAAATTGTATATCTTCTACAAAATTTCGCCGCGAAAACGCTACACTGACTTCTCGCTACTCATACCACAGTCAAATCCTTTGTATCCACAGGTTCAGGGTAGCGTTTTGAACACATGCTTCGCGTTGTGCCGGCGAAACGCACATTTCTTGTCGCGTTGTGCCGGCGAAACGCACATTTCTTGTCGCGTTGTGCCGGCGAAATGCACACATCTTGGACCCCTGCATAACTGCTTGCAGTTCTAGTTATTATTAGGGGTCCAAGCCAACAGGTTGGATCCCTATTGTTTTTGTAAGGATTATTAGGGGTCCAAGCCAACAGGTTGGATCCCTATTGTTTTTGTAAGGATTATTATTATTCCGACATGCTAATCCTAAAAGTGTGCCCACAGCCCAAACCGTAAATGGTGCCGACACGCCAATTGCATGACTAGATCCAGGGCCCTGAGTTCTAAGCAGACGACCAAATCCAGACACGCCGGCCACTAGGTGGCGCTATACCAAGGAAAGATGCGTTTGGGGCTATAACTCCCACACCGAACCTCCCACAGTCAAAAACTTGTACCCACATATTCACTGGAGTCTGCTGCATCTTTTGGCATAGGCCACGCCCATTTGCGTCTAGGAATTTTTTTTCGCAAAATCGCGAAAACCGCAAAACAGTTTTTTCCCTACTCCTTCCACATTTCTTGACCAATCAACACCAAACTTTGCACACGACATCGTCAGACGCACACGCAAAGAATGCATGAGACACTTTTTTGATGCGACCTTTGACGACGAAACGGTAGCGTTTTGAATATTGGTTTATTAGCTAAATTAGACGTGGAATATCAAAAATCCAAAGAAATCCAAAATTAGACATCGGATCGAGTCCAAGTTTTACACACATGTTGGTGTTAACCTTAATCGTCGTTCGATAAAAAATTCGGAAAAATTTCGCCATTAGGGGGCGCAATAAACGAGGAAATTGTATATCTTCTACAAAATTTCGCCGCGAAAACGCTACACTGACTTCTCGCTACTCATACCACAGTCAAATCCTTTGTATCCACAGGTTCAGGGTAGCGTTTTGAACACATGCTTCGCGTTGTGCCGGCGAAACGCACATTTCTTGTCGCGTTGTGCCGGCGAAACGCACATTTCTTGTCGCGTTGTGCCGGCGAAATGCACACATCTTGGACCCCTGCATAACTGCTTGCAGTTCTAGTTATTATTAGGGGTCCAAGCCAACAGGTTGGATCCCTATTGTTTTTGTAAGGATTATTAGGGGTCCAAGCCAACAGGTTGGATCCCTATTGTTTTTGTAAGGATTATTATTATTCCGACATGCTAATCCTAAAAGTGTGCCCACAGCCCAAACCGTAAATGGTGCCGACACGCCAATTGCATGACTAGATCCAGGGCCCTGAGTTCTAAGCAGACGACCAAATCCAGACACGCCGGCCACTAGGTGGCGCTATACCAAGGAAAGATGCGTTTGGGGCTATAACTCCCACACCGAACCTCCCACAGTCAAAAACTTGTACCCACATATTCACTGGAGTCTGCTGCATCTTTTGGCATAGGCCACGCCCATTTGCGTCTAGAATTTTTTTTCGCAAAATCGCGAAAACCGCAAAACAGTTTTTTCCCTACTCCTTCCACATTTCTTGACCAATCAACACCAAACTTTGCACACGACATCGTCAGACGCACACGCAAAGAATGCATGAGACACTTTTTTGATGCGACCTTTGACGACGAAACGGTAGCGTTTTGAATATTGGTTTATTAGCTAAATTAGACGTGGAATATCAAAAATCCAAAGAAATCCAAAATTAGACATCGGATCGAGTCCAAATTTTACACACATGTTGGTGTTAACTTTATCGTCGTTCGATAAAAAATTCGGAAAAATTCGCCATTAGGGGGCGCCATAAACGAGGAAATTGTATATCTTCTACAAAATTTCGCCGCGAAAACGCTACACTGACTTCTCGCTACTCATACCACAGTCAAATCCTTTGTATCCACAGGTTCAGGGTAGCGTTTTGAACACATGCTTCGCGTTGTGCCGGCGAAACGCACATTTCTTGTCGCGTTGTGCCGGCGAAATGCACACTTCTTGGACCCCTGCATAACTGCTTGCAGTTCTAGTTAGGGGTCCAAGCCAACAGGTTGGATCCCTATTGTTTTTGTAAGGATTATTCCTATTATTATTCTTACCTCCCTCAAAGTGGGACCACAGCCCAAACCGTAAATGGTGCCGACACGCGAATTGCATGACTAGATCCAGATCTCTTCGGACTACGCAGACGACCAAATCCAGACATGCCGGCCACTAGGTGGCGCTATACCAAGGAATACGCGTTTGGGTCTATAACTCCCACACCGAACCTCCCACAGTCAAAAACTTGTACCCACATATTCACTGGAGTCTGCTGCATCTTTTGGCATAGGCCACGCCCATTTGCGTCTAGAATTTTTTTTCGCAAAATCGCGAAAACCGCAAAACAGTTTTTTCCCTACTCCTTCCACATTTCTTGACCAATCAACACCAAACTTTGCACACGACATCGTCAGACGCACACGCAAAGAATGCATGAGACACTTTTTTGATGCGACCTTTGACGACGAAATGGTAGCGTTTTGAATATTGGTTTATTAGCTAAATTAGACGTGGAATATCAAAAATCCAAAGAAATCCAAAATTAGAAATCGGATCGAGTCCAAATTTTACACACATGTTGGTGCTAACCTTACTGTCGTACGATAAAAATTTCGGAAAATTTCGCCATTAGGGGGCGCCATAAACGAGGAAATTGTATATCTTCTAATTGGCCAAAGGAATGTTCTTCAAACTATGAGGGAACCATCAAGGGGCAAACCCGAGTCTATATAAAAATTATGGTCAAGAATTATTAATGTGGGCGGGAGTTATTTGGAAAAGGAAAATTGTATTTGGAAAATTTCGCCACAAGAGGGCGCAAAAAAACGACGAAATAATACATCTCCTAATTGGCCAATGGAATGTTCTGAAAACGCGTTTTGGGCTATAACTCCCACACCGAACCTCCCACAGTCAAAACCTTTATATCCACAGATTCACTGGAGTCAGCTGCATCTTTTGGCATACACCGTTTCTCAATTTCGAACACATGCTTCGCGTTGTGCCGGCGAAATGCACACTTCTTGGACCCCTGCATAACTGCTTGCAGTTCTAGTTATTATTATTCTTACCCCCCTAAAAGTGGGCCCACACCCCAAACCGTAAATGGTGCCGACACGCAAATTGCATGACTAGGTCCAGATCTGTTCGGACTAAGCAGACGACAAAATCCAGACCTGCCGGCCACTAGGTGGCGCTATAACAAGAAAATCGCGTTTGGGGCTATAACTCCCACACCGAACCTCCCACATTCAAAACCTTGAACACACAGATTCACTGGAGTCTGATGCATCTTTTGGCATAGGCCACGCCCATTTGCGTCCATAATTTTTTTTCGCAAAATCGCGAAAACCGCAAAACTGTTTTTTCCCAACTCCGCCCACATTTCTTGACCAATCGACACCAAACTTTGCACACGACATCGTCAGACGCACACGAAAAGAAAAACTATATACTTTTTTGATCCGACCTTCGACTACGAAACGGTAGCGTTTTGAATATTGCTTTATTAGCTACGTTTTACGTCGATACGCAAAAATTCAGAAAATACCAAAATTAGACATCGGATCAAGTCCAAATTTTAGACACATGTCGGTGCTACCCTTAATGGCGTTCAATAAAGAATTCGGAATATTTCGCCATTAGGGGGCGCAATAAACGAGGAAATTGTATATCTTCTAATTGGCCAAAGGAATGTTCTTCAAACTCAAGGGAAACCATCAAGGGGCAAACCCGAATCTATATAGAAAATATGGCCAAGAATTATTAATGTGGGCGGGAGTTTTTGGCAAAGGAAAATTGTCTTTGGAAAATGTCGCCACAGGGCGGCGCCAAAAAACGACGACATTGTCTATCTCCTATTTGGCCAATGTTCTGAAAACGCGTTTTAGGCTATAACTCCCACACCGAAGCTCCCACAGTCAAAACCTTTATATCCACATGTTGTTCACGGTAGCGTTTTGAATACTTGCTTCGCATTGTGCCGGCGAAACGCACATTTCTTGCCGCGTTGTGCCGGCGAAATGCACACTTCTTGGACCCCTGCATAACTGCTTGCAGTTCTAGTTAGGGGTCCAAGCCAACAGGTTGGATCCCTATTGTTTTTGTAAGGATTATTATTATTAGGGGTCCAAGCCAACAGGTTGGATCCCTATTGTTTTTGTAAGGATTTTTCCTATTATACTTACCTCCCTAAAAGTGGGACCACAGCCCAAACCGTAAATGGTGCCGACACGCCAATTGCATGACTAGATCCAGATCTCTTCGGACTATGCAGACGACAAAATCCAGACACGCCGGTCACTAGGTGGCGCTATACCAAGGAATACGCGTTTGGGGCTATAACTCCCACACCGAACCTCCCACATTCAAAACCTTATAGACACAGATTCACTGGAGTCTGCTGCATCTTTTGGCATAGGCCACGCCCATTTGCGTCTAGAATTTTTTTTCGCTAAATCGCGAAAACCGCAAAACTGTTTTTTCGCTACTCCTCCCACATTTCTCGACCAATCAACACCAAACTTTGCACACGGCATCTTCAGACGCACACGCAAAGAAACCCTCAGACAGTTTTTTGATCCGACTTTCGACGACGAATCGGTAGCGTTTTGAATATTGGTTTATTAGCTAAATTAGACGTGGAATATCAAAAATCCAAAGAAATCCAAAATTAGACATCGGATCGAGTCCAAATTTTACACACATGTTGGTGTTAACCTTAACGTCGTTCGATAAAAAATTCGGAAAAATTTGCCATTAGGGGGCGCAATAAACGAGGAAATTGTATATCGTCTACAAAATTTTGCCGCGAAAACGCTACACTGACTTCTCGCTACTCCTACCACAGTCAAATCCTTTGTATCCACAGGTTCAGGGTAGCGTTTTGAACACATGCTTCGCGTTGTGCCGGCGAAACGCACATTTCTTGTCGCGTTGTGCCGGCGAAATGCACACTTCTTGGACCCCTGCATAACTGCTTGCAGTTCTAGTTAGGGGTCCAAGCCAACAGTTTGGATCCCTATTGTTTTTGTAAGGATTATTCCTATTATTAGGGGTCCAAAAAACTTGTACGCACATATTCACTGGAGTCTGCTGCATCTTTTGGCCTAGGCCACGCCCATTTGCGTCTATAATTTTTTTTTGCAAAATCGCGAAAACCGCAAAACTGTTTTTTTCGCTACTCCTCCCACATATCTTGACCAATTGACACCAAACTTTGCACACGACATCTTCAGACGCACACAACAATTTAAATAATAACACGTTTTTGATCAGACCTTCGACGACGAAACGGTAGCGTTTTGAATATTGGTTTATTAGCTAAATTAAACGTGGAAAATCAAAAATCCAAAGAAATCCAAAATTAGACATCGGATCAAGTCCAAATTTTACACACATGTTGGTGCTAACCTTACTGTCGTTCGATAAAAAATCAGGAATTTTTCGCCATTAGGGGGCGCAATAAACGAGGAAATTGTATATCTTCTAATTGGCCCAAGGAATGTTCTTCAAACTATAAGGAAACCATCAAGGGGCAAACCCGAGTCTATATAGAAAATATGGCCAAGAATTATTAATGTGGGCGGGAGTTATTTGGCAAAGGATAATTCTCTTTGGAAAATTTCGCCACAGGGCGGCGCCAAAAAACGACGACAATGTCTATCTCCTATTTGGCCATGGAATGTTCTGAAAACGCGTTTTAGGCTATAACTCCCACACCGAAGCTCCCACAGTCAAAACCTTTATATCCACATGTTGTTCACGGTAGCGTTTTGAATACTTGCTTCGCGTTGTGCCGGCGAAACGCACATTTCTTGTCGCGTTGTGCCGGCGAAATGCACACTTCTTGGACCCCTGCATAACTGCTTGCAGTTCTAGTTATTAGGTTTATTAGGTTTATTAGCTAAAGGTACGTGAAGACTATGCAGACGACCAAATCCAGACATGCCGGCCACTAGGTGGCGCTATACCAGGGAATACGCGTTTGGGGCTATAACTCCCACACCGAACGTCCCAGAGTCCAAAAACTTGTACACACAGATGCACTGGAGTCTGCTGCATCTTTTGGCATAGGCCACGCCCATTTGCGTCTAGAATTTTTTTTCGCAAAATCGCGAAAACCGCAAAACTGTTTTTTCGCTACTCCTCCAGCATTTCTCGACCAATCAACACCAAACTTTGCTCAGGGCATCTTCAGACGCACACGCAAAGAAACCCTCAGACAGTTTTTTGATCCGACTTTCGACGACGAAACGGTAGCGTTTTGAATATTGGTTTATTAGCTAAATTTGACGTGGAAAATCAAAAAAAAAAATAAAATAAAAAATTAGACATCGGATCGAGTCCACATTTTACACACATGTCGGGGCTAGCCTTAACGTCGTTCGATAAAAAATTCGGAAAATTTCGCCATTAGGGGGCGCAATAAACAAGGAAATTGTATATCTTCTAAAAGATTTCGCTGCGAAAACGCTACACTGACTTCTCGCTACTCCTACCACAGTCAAATCCTTTGTATCCACAGGTTCAGGGTAGCGTTTTGAACACATGCTTCGCGTTGTGCCGGCGAAACGCACATTTCCTGTCGCGTTATGCCGGCGAAATGCACACTTCTTGGACCCCTGCATAACTGCTTGCAGTTCTAGTTATTAGGGGTCCAAGCCAACAGGTTGGATCCCTATTGTTTTTGTAAGGTTTTTTTTTCCTATTATTATTATTTTTCCCCCCTAGAAGTGGGTCCACAGCCCAAACCGTAAATGGTGCCGACACGCCAATTGCATGACTAGATCCAGGTCCCTGAGTTCTAGGCAGACGACAAAATCCAGACACGCCGGCCACTAGGTGGCGCTATACCAAGGAAAGACGCGTTTGGGGCTATAACTCCCACACCGAACCTCCCACAGTCAAAAACTTGTACGCACATATTCACTGGAGTCTGCTGCATCTTTTGGCATAGGCCACGCCCATTTGCGTCTATAATTTTTTTGCGCAAAATCGCGAAAACCGCAAAACTGTTTTTTCCCTACTCCTCCCACATTTCTTGACCAATCGACACCAAACTTTGCACACGAAATCTTCAGACGCACACGCAAAGAATGCATTAAACTTTTGATGCGACCTTTGACGACGAAACGGTAGCGTTTTGAATATTGGTATATTAGCTAAATTAGACGTGAAATATCAAAAATCCAAAGAAATCCAAAATTAGACATCGGATCGAGTCCAAATTTTACACACATGTTGGTGTTACCCTTAATGTCGTTCGATAAAAAAATCGGAAAACTTCGCCATTAGGGGGCGCAATAAACGAGGAAATTGTGTATCTTCTACAAAATTTCGCCGCAAAAACGCTACACTGACTTCTCGCTACTCCTACCACAGTCAAATCGCGTTGTGCCGCGTTTCGAACACATGCTTCACGTTGTGCCGGCAAAACGCACATTTCTTGTCGCGTTGTGCCGGCGAAATGCACACTTCTTGTTATACTTCCTTCGTTAGAAGTGGTACTACAGCCCAAACCGTAAATGGTGCACACAAGCCAATTACATGACTAGATCCAGGTCCGTGAGGTGACGGCAGACGACAAAATCCAGACATGCCGGCCACTAGGTGGCGCTATACCAAAGAAAACTTGTTTGGGGCTATAACTCCCACACCGAACCTCCCACAGTCAGAAGAGTGAGACACACAGATTCACTGGAGTCTGCCGCATCTTTTGGCATAGGCCACGCCCATTTGCGTCTAGGAATATTTTTCGCAAAATCGCGAAAACCGCAAAACTGTTTTTTCGCTACTCCTCCCACATTTCTCGACCAATCGACACCAAACTTTGCACACGACATCTTCAGACGCACACGCAAAGAATGCATGAGACACTTTTTTGATGCGACCTTTGACGACGAAACGGTAGCGTTTTGAATATTGGTTTATTAGCTAAATTAGACGTGGAATATCAAAAATCCAAAGAAATCCAAAATTAGACATCAGATCGAGTCCACATTTTACACACATGTTGGTGTTAACCTTAACGTCGTTCGATAAAAAATTCGGAAAAATTCGCCATTAGGGGGCGCAATAAACGAGGAAATTGTATATCGTCTACAAAATTTTGCCGCGTAAACGCTGCACTGACTTCTCGCTACTCGCTACAACAGTCAAATCCTTTGTATCCACAGGTTCAGGGTAGCGTTTTGAACACATGCTTCGCGTTGTGCCGGCGAAATGCACACTTCTTGGACCCCTGCATAACTGCTTGCAGTTCTAGTTATTATTATTATTCCCCCCTAGAAGTGGGCCCACAGCCCAAACCGTAAATGGTGACGACACGCCAATTGCATGACTAGATCCAGGTCCCTGAGTTCTAGGCAGACGACAAAATCCAGACACGCCGGCCACTAGGTGGCGCTATACCAAGGGAATACGCGTTCGGGGCTATAACTCCCACACCGAACCTCCCACATTCAAAAACTTGTACGCACATATTCACTGGAGTCTGCTGCATCTTTTGGCCTAGGCCACGCCCATTTGCGTCTATAATTTTTTTTTGCAAAATCGCGAAAACCGCAAAACTGTTTTTTCGCTACTCCTCCCACATATCTTGACCAATTGACACCAAACTTTGCACACGACATCTTCAGACGCACACAACAATTTAAATAATAACACGTTTTTGATCAGACCTTCGACGACGAAACGGTAGCGTTTTGAATATTGGTTTATTAGCTAAATTAAACGTGGAAAATCAAAAATCCAAAGAAATCCAAAATTAGACATCGGATCAAGTCCAAATTTTACACACATGTTGGTGCTAACCTTACTGTCGTTCGATAAAAAATCAGGAATTTTTCGCCATTAGGGGGCGCAATAAACGAGGAAATTGTATATCTTCTAATTGGCCCAAGGAATGTTCTTCAAACTATAAGGAAACCATCAAGGGGCAAACCCGAGTCTATATAGAAAATATGGCCAAGAATTATTAATGTGGGCGGGAGTTATTTGGCAAAGGATAATTCTCTTTGGAAAATTTCGCCACAGGGCGGCGCCAAAAAACGACGACAATGTCTATCTCCTATTTGGCCATGGAATGTTCTGAAAACGCGTTTTAGGCTATAACTCCCACACCGAAGCTCCCACAGTCAAAACCTTTATATCCACATGTTGTTCACGGTAGCGTTTTGAATACTTGCTTCGCGTTGTGCCGGCGAAACGCACATTTCTTGTCGCGTTGTGCCGGCGAAATGCACACTTCTTGGACCCCTGCATAACTGCTTGCAGTTCTAGTTATTAGGGGTCCAAGCCAACAGGTTGGATCCCTATTGTTTTTGTAAGGATTTTTTTTATTATTATTATTATTATTATTCCCCCCTAGAAGTGGGCCCACAGCCCAAACCGTAAATGGTGACGACACGCCAATTGCATGACTAGATCCAGGTCCCTGAGTTCTAGGCAGACGACAAAATCCAGACACGCCGGCCACTAGGTGGCGCTATACCAAGGGAATACGCGTTCGGGGCTATAACTCCCACACCGAACCTCCCACATTCAAAAACTTGTACGCACATATTCACTGGAGTCTGCTGCATCTTTTGGCCTAGGCCACGCCCATTTGCGTCTATAATTTTTTTTTGCAAAATCGCGAAAACCGCAAAACTGTTTTTTCGCTACTCCTCCCACATATCTTGACCAATTGACACCAAACTTTGCACACGACATCTTCAGACGCACACAACAATTTAAATAATAACACGTTTTTGATCAGACCTTCGACGACGAAACGGTAGCGTTTTGAATATTGGTTTATTAGCTAAATTAAACGTGGAAAATCAAAATTCCAAAGAAATCCAAAATTAGACATCGGATCAAGTCCAAATTTTACACACATGTTGGTGCTAACCTTACTGTCGTTCGATTAAAAATCAGGAATTTTTCGCCATTAGGGGGCGCAATAAACGAGGAAATTGTATATCTTCTAATTGGCCCAAGGAATGTTCTTCAAACTATAAGGAAACCATCAAGGGGCAAACCCGAGTCTATATAGAAAATATGGCCAAGAATTATTAATGTGGGCGGGAGTTATTTGACAAAGGATAATTCTCTTTGGAAAATTTCGCCACAGGGCGGCGCCAAAAAACGACGACAATGTCTATCTCCTATTTGGCCATGGAATGTTCTGAAAACGCGTTTTAGGCTATAACTCCCACACCGAAGCTCCCACAGTCAAAACCTTTATATCCACATGTTGTTCACGGTAGCGTTTTGAATACTTGCTTCGCGTTGTGCCGGCGAAACGCACATTTCTTGTCGCGTTGTGCCGGCGAAATGCACACTTCTTGGACCCCTGCATAACTGCTTGCAGTTCTAGTTATTAGGGGTCCAAGCCAACAGGTTGGATCCCTATTGTTTTTGTAAGGATTTTTTTTATTATTATTATTATTATTATTATTCCCCCCTAGAAGTGGGCCCACAGCCCAAACCGTAAATGGTGACGACACGCCAATTGCATGACTAGATCCAGGTCCCTGAGTTCTAGGCAGACGACAAAATCCAGACACGCCGGCCACTAGGTGGCGCTATACCAAAGGAAAACGCGTTTGGGGCTATAACTCCCACACCGAACCTCCCACAGTCAAAAACTTGTACGCACATATTCACTGGAGTCTGCTGCATCTTTTGGCCTAGGCCACGCCCATTTGCGTCTATAATTTTTTTTCGCAAAATCGCGAAAACCGCAAAACTGTTTTTTCACTACTCCTCCCACATATCTTCACCAATTGACACCAAACTTTGCACGCGACATCTTCAGACGCACACAACAATTTAAATAATAACACGTTTTTGATCAGACCTTCGACGACGAAACGGTAGCGTTTTGAATATTGGTTTATTAGCTAAATTAGACGTGGAATATCAAAAATCCAAAGAAATCCAAAATTAGACATCGGATCGAGTCCACATTTTACACACATGTTGGTGCTAACCTTAATGTCGTTTGATAAAAATTTCGGAAAATTTCGCCATTAGGGGGCGCAATAAACGAGGAAATTGTGTATCTTCTACAAAATTTCGCCGCAAAAACGCCACACTGACTTCTCGCTACTCCTACCACAGTCAAATCCTTTGTATCCACAGGTTCAGGGTAGCGTTTTGAACACATGCTTCGCGTTGTGCCGGCGAAACGCACATTTCTTGTCGCGTTGTGCCGGCGAAATGCACACTTCTTGGACCCCTGCATAACTGCTTGCAGTTCTAGTTAGGGGTCCAAGCCAACAGGTTGGATCCCTATTGTTTTTGTAAGGATTATTCCTATTATTATTCTTACCCCCCTAAAAGTTGGCCCACACCCCAAACCGTAAATGGTGCCGACACGCAAATTGCATGACTAGGTCCAGATCTGTTCGGACTAAGCAGACGACAAAATCCAGACCTGCCGGCCACTAGGTGGCGCTATAACAAGAAAATCGCGTTTGGGGCTATAACTCCCACACCGAACCTCCCACATTCAAAACCTTGAACACACAGATTCACTGGAGTCTGATGCATCTTTTGGCATAGGCCACGCCCATTTGCGTCCATAATTTTTTTTCGCAAAATGGCGAAAACCGCAAAACTGTTTTTTCCCTACTCCGCCCACATTTCTTGACCAATCGACACCAAACTTTGCACACGACATCGTCAGACGCACACGAAAAGAAAAACTATATACTTTTTTGATCCGACCTTCGACTACGAAACGGTAGCGTTTTGAATATTGCTTTATTAGCTACGTTTTACGTCAATACGCAAAAATTCAGAAAATACCAAAATTAGACATCGGATCAAGTCCAAATTTTAGACACATGTCGGTGCTACCCTTAATGGCGTTCAATAAAGAATTCGGAATATTTCGCCATTAGGGGGCGCAATAAACGAGGAAATTGTATATCTTCTAATTGGCCAAAGGAATGTTCTTCAAACTCAAGGGAAACCATCAAGGGGCAAACCCGAATCTATATAGAAAATATGGCCAAGAATTATTAATGTGGGCGGGAGTTTTTGGCAAAGGAAAATTGTCTTGGGAAAATTTCGCCAACAGGGCGGCGCCAAAAAACGACGACATTGTCTATCTCCTATTTGGCCAATGGAATGTTCTGAAAACGCGTTTTAGGCTATAACTCCCACACCGAAGCTCCCACAGTCAAAACCTTCATATCCACATGTTGTTCACGGTATGGTTTCGAATACTTGCTTCGCGTTGTGCCGGCGAAATGCACATTTCTTCTCGCGTTGTGCCGGCGAAATGCACACTTCTTGGACCCCTGCATAACTGCTTGCAGTTCTAGTTAGGGGTCCAAGCCAACAGGTTGGATCCCTATTGTTTTTGTAAGGATTATTATTATTATTATTCTTACCTCCCTAAAAGTGTGCCCACAGCCCAAACCGTAAATGGTGACGACACGCCAATTGCATGACTAGATCCAGATCTCTTCGGACTACGCAGACGACAAAATCCAGACACGCCGGCCACTAGGTGGCGCTATACCAAGGGAAAACGCGTTTGGGGCTATAACTCCCACACCGAAACTCCCACAGTCAAAAACTTGTACGCACATATTCACTGGAGTCTGCTGCATCTTTTGGCATAGGCCACGCCCATTTGCGTCTAGAATTTTTTTTCGCAAAATCGCGAAAACCGCAAAACTGTTTTTTCCCTACTCCGCCCACATTTCTTGACCAATCGACACCAAACACGACATCGTCAGACGCACACGAAAAGAAAAACTATATACTTTTTTGATCCGACCTTCGACTACGAAACGGTAGCGTTTTGAATATTGCTTTATTAGCTACGTTTTACGTCGATACGCAAAAATTCAGAAAATACCAAAATTAGACATCGGATCAAGTCCAAATTTTAGACACATGTCGGTGCTACCCTTAATGGCGTTCAATAAAGAATTCGGAATATTTCGCCATTAGGGGGCGCAATAAACGAGGAAATTGTATATCTTCTAATTGGCCAAAGGAATGTTCTTCAAACTCAAGGGAAACCATCAAGGGGCAAACCCGAATCTATATAGAAAATATGGCCAAGAATTATTAATGTGGGCGGGAGTTTTTGGCAAAGGAAAATTGTCTTGGGAAAATTTCGCCAACAGGGCGGCGCCAAAAAACGACGACATTGTCTATCTCCTATTTGGCCAATGGAATGTTCTGAAAACGCGTTTTAGGCTATAACTCCCACACCGAAGCTCCCACAGTCAAAACCTTTATATCCACATGTTGTTCACGGTAACGTTTTGAATACTTGCTTCGCGTTGTGCCGGCGAAATGCACATTTCTTGTCGCATTGTGCCGGCGAAATGCACGCTTCTTGGACCCCTGCATAACTGCTTGCAGTTCTAGTTAGGGGTCCAAGCCAACAGGTTGGATCCCTATTGTTTTTGTAAGGATTTTTATTATTAGGGGTCCAAGCCAACAGGTTGGATCCCTATTGTTTTTGTACGGATTATTATACTTCCTTCGTTAGAAGTGGTACTACAGCCCAAACCGTAAATGGTGCACACAAGCCAATTACATGACTAGATCCAGGTCCGTGAGGTGACGGCAGACGACAAAATCCAGACATGCCGGCCACTAGGTGGCGCTATACCAAGGAATACGCGTTTGGGGCTATAACTCCCACACCGAACCTCCCACAGTCAAAAACGTGTACGCACATATTCACTGGAGTCTGCTGCATCTTTTGGCATAGGCCACGCCCATTTGCGTCTATAATTTTTCTTCGCAAAATTGCGAAAACCGCAAAACTGTTTTTTCCCTACTCCTCCCACATTTCTTGACCAATCGACACCAAACTTTGCACACGGCATCTTGAGACGCACACGCAAAGAATTGATAGACACTTTTTTGATCCGACCTTCGACGACGAAACAGTAGCGTTTTGAATATTGGTTTATGAGCTAAATTAGACGTGGAAAATCAAAAATCCAAAAATATCCAAAAGTAGACATCGGATCGAGTCAAAATTTTACACACATGTTAGCGCTACCCTTAACGGCGTTCGAATAAAAAATCGGAAAATTACGCCCTAAGGGGGCGCTATAAACGAGGAAATTGTATATCTTCTAATTGGCCAAAGGAATGTTCTTCAAACTCAAGGGAAACCATCTAGGGGCAAACCCGAGTCTATATAGAAAATATGGCCAAGAATTATTAATATGGGCGGGAGTTATTTGGCAAAGGAAAATTGTCTTTGGAAAATGTCGCCACAGGGCGGCGCCAAAAAACGACGACATTGTCTATCTCCTATTTGGCCAATGGAATGTGCTGAAAACGCGTTTTAGGCTATAACTCCCACACCGAAGCTCCCACAGTCAAAACCTTTATATCCACATGTTGTTCACGGTAGCGTTTTGAACACATGCTTCGCGTTGTGCCGGCGAAACGCACATTTCTTGTCGCGTTGTGCCGGCGAAATGCACACTTCTTGGACCCCTGCATAACTGCTTGCAGTTCTAGTTATTATTATTATTTCCCTCTAGAAGTGGGCCCACAGCCCAAACCGTAAATGGTGCCGACACGCCAATTGCATGACTAGATCCAGGTCCGTGAACATTACGCAGACGACAAAATCCAGACACGCCGGTCACTAGGTGGCGCTATACCAAGGAATACGCGTTTGGGGCTATAACTCCCACACCAAACCTCCCAGAGTCAAAAACTTGTACGCACTTATTCACTGGAGTCTGCTGCATCTTTTGGCATAGGCCACGCCCATTTGCGTCTATAATTTTTTTTCGCAGAATCGCGAAAACCGCAAAACTGTTTTTTCGCTACTCCTCCCACACTTCTTGACCAATCGACACCAAACTTTGCACACGGCATCTTCAGACGCACACGCAAAGAAATGATAGACAGTTTTTTGATCCGACCTTTGACGACGAAACGGTAGAGTTTTGAATATTTGTTTAATAGCTAAATTAGACGTGGAAAATTAAAAATCCAAAAAAATCCAAAATTAGACATCGGAACGAGTCCAAATTCTACACACATGTTGGTGCTAACCTTAATGTCGTACGATAAAAGTTTCGGAAAATTTCGCCATTAGGGGGCGCAATAAACGAGGAAATTGTATATCTTCTAATTGGCCAAAGGAATGTTCTTCAAACTATGAGGGAACCATCACGGGGCAAACCCGAGTCTATATAAAAATTATGGTCAAGAATTATTAATGTGGGTGGGAGTTATTTGGAAAAGGAAAATTGTCTTTGGAAAATTTCGCCACAAGAGGGCGCAAAAAAACGACGAAATAATACATCTCCTAATCGCCAATGGAATGTTCTGAAAACGCGTTTTGGGCTATAACTCCCACACCGAACCTCCCAGAGTCAAAAACTTGTACGCACATATTCACTGGAGTCTGCTGAATCTTTTGGCCTAGGCCACGCCCATTTGCGTCCATAATTTTTTTTCGCAAAATGGCGAAAACCGCAAAACTGCTTTTTCCCTACTCCTCCCACATTTCTTGAACAATCGACACCAAACTTTGCACACGGCATCTTCAAACGCACACGCAAAGAAATGATAGACAGTTTTTTGATCCGACCTTCGACGACGAAACGGTATCATTTTGAATATTGGTTTATGAGCTAAATTAGACGTGGAAAATCAAAAAACCAAAAAGATCCAAAATTAGACATCGGATCGAGTCCAAATTCTACACACATGTTGGTGCTAACCTTAATGACGTTCGATAAAAATTTCGGAATATTTCGCCATTAGGGGGCGCAATAAACGAGGAAATTGTATATCTTCTACAAAATTTCGCCGCGAAAACGCTACACTGACTTCTCGCTACTCCTACCAGAGTCAAATCCTTTGTATCCACAGGTTCAGGGTAGCGTTTTGAACACATGCTTCGCTTTGTGCCGGCGAAACGCACATTTCTTGTTGCGTTGTGCCGGCGAAATGCACACTTCTTGGACCCCTGCATAACTGCTTGCAGTTCTAGTTATACTTACCTCCCTGAAACTGTGCCCACAGCCCAAACCGTAAATGGTGCCGACACGCCAATTGCATGATTAGATCCAGATCCGTGGGGACTACGCAGACGACAAAATCCAGACATGCCGGCCACTAGGTGGCGCTATACCAAGGAATACGCATTTGGGGCTATAACTCTCACACCGAACCTCCCACAGTCAAAAACTTGTACGCACATATTCACTGGAGTCTGCTGCATCTTTTGGCATAGGCCACGCCCATTTGCGTCCAGAATTTTTTTTCGCAAAATCGCGAAAACCGCAAAACAGTTTTTTCCCTACTCCTCCCACATTTCTTGACCAATCGACACCAAACTTTGCACACGGCATCTTCAGACGCACACGCAAAGAATGCTAGAACACTTTTTTGATCCGACCTTCGACGACGAAACGGTAGCGTTTTGAATATTGGTTTATGAGCTAAATTAGACGTGGAAAATCAAAAATCCAAAGAAATCCAAAATTAGACATCGGAACGAGTCCAAATTTTACACACATGTTGGTGCTAACCTTAATGTCGTACGATAAAAATTTCGGAAAATGTCGCCATTAGGGGGCGCCATAAACGAGGAAATTGTATATCTTCTAATTGGCCAAAGGAATGTTCTTCAAACTATGAGGGAACCATCACGGGGCAAACCCGAGTCTATATAAAAATTATGGTCAAGAATTATTAATGTGGGCGGGAGTTATTTGGAAAAGGAAAATTGTCTTTGCAAAATTTCGCCACAAGAGGGCGCAAAAAAAACGACGAAATAATACATCTCCTAATCGCCAATGGAATGTTCTGAAAACGCGTTTTGGGCTAAAACTCCCACACCGAACCTCCCACAGTCAAAACCTTTGTATCCACAGATTCACTGGAGTCAGCTGCATCTTTTGGCATACGCCGTTTCTCAGTTTCGAACACATGCTTTGCGTTGTGCCGGCGAAATGCACACTTCTTGGACCCCTGCATAACTGCTTGCAGTTCTAGTTAGGGGTCCAAGCCAACAGGTTGGATCCCTATTGTTTTTGTAAGGATTTTTATTATTATTATTATTATTATTATTTCCCTCTAGAAGTGGGCCCACAGCCCAAACCGTAAATGGTGCCGACACGCCAATTGCATGACTACATCCAGGTCCGTGAACATTACGCAGACCACAAAAATACAGACACGCCGGCCACTAGGTGGCGCTATACCAAGGGAAAACGCGTTTGGGGCTATAACTCCCACACCGAACCTCCCACAGTCCAAAAACTTGTACACACATATTCACTGGAGTCTGCTGCAACTTTTGGCATAGGCCACGCCCATTTGCGTCTGGAATTTTTTCTCGCAAAATTGTGAAAACCGCAAAACTGTATTTTCGCTACTCCTCCCACATTTCTTGACCAATCGACACCAAACTTTGCACACGGCATCTTCAGACGCACACGCATAGAAATGATAGACACTTTTTTGATCGGACCTTCGACGACGAAACGGTAGCGTTTTTAATATTTGTTTATTAGCTAAATTAGACGTGAAAACCCAAAATCCAAAAAAATCCAAAATTAGACATCGGATCGAGTCCAAATTCTACACACATGTTGGTGCTAACCTTAATGACGTTCGATAAAAATTTCGGAAAATTTCGTCATTAGGGGGCGCAATAAACGAGGAAATTGTATATCTTCTATTTGGCCAAAGGAATGTTCTTCAAACTCAAGAGAAACCATCAAGGGGCAAACCCGAGTCTATATAGAAAATATGGCCAAGAATTATTAATATGGGCGGGAGTTATTTGGCAAAGGAAAATTGTCCTTGGACAATTTCGCCACAGGGCGGCGCCAAAAAACGACGACATTGTCTATCTCCTATTTGGCCAATGGAATGTTCTGAAAACGCGTTTTAGGCTATCACTCCCACACCGAACCTCCCACAGTCAAAACCTTCATATCCACATGTTGTTCACGGTAGCGTTTTGAATACTTGCTTCGCGTTGTGCCGGCGAAACGCACATTTCTTGTCGCGTTGTGCCGGCGAAATGCACACTTCTTGGACCCCTGCATAACTGCTTGCAGTTCTAGTTATTATTATTATTCCCAAGTAGAAGTGGTACCACAGCCCAAACCGTAAATGGTGCACACACGCCAATTGCATGACTAGATCCAGGTACGTGAGTTCTAGGCAGACGACCAAATCCAGACATGCCGGCCACTAGGTGGCGCTATACCATGGAATACGCGTTTGCGGCTATAACTCCCACACCGAACCTCCCAGAGTCCAAAAACGTGTACGCACAGATGCACTGGAGTCTGCTGCATCTTTTGGCCTAGGCCACGCCCATTTGCGTCTATGAATATTTTTCGCTAAATCGCGAAAACCGCAAAACTGTTTTTTCGCTACTCCTCCCACATTTCTCGCCCGATCAACACCAAACTTTGCACACGACATCGTCTGACACACACAAAAAATAAAATTCGAACACTTTTTTGATCCGACCTTCGACGACGAAACGGTAGCGCTTGGAATATTGGTATATTAGCTAAATTAGACGTGGAAAATCAAAAATCCAAAGAAATCCAAAATTAGACATCGGATCGAGTCCAAATTTCACACACATGTTGGTGCTAACCTTAATGTCGTTCGATAAAAATTTCGGAAAATTTCGCCATTAGGGGGCACCATAAACAAGGATCGTTTATGGTGCCCCCTAGGATCGATTGTATATCTTCTACAAAATTTCGCCGCGAAAGCGCTACACTGACTTCTCGCTACTCCTACCACAGTCAAATCCTTTGTATCCACAGGTTCAGGGTAGCGTTTCGAACACATGCTTCGCGTTGTGCCGGCGGAACACACATTTCTTGTCGCGTTGTGCCGGCGAAATGCACACTTCTTGGACCCCTGCATAACTGCTTGCAGTTCTAGTTAATCTTTATTAGCTGAATGGGAAATGCAATATTTTAGGACCGATTCACCGTTAAACGTGTTTCTAATAACATTTCTAGCGAGAAATATACTTTTTACTTGCATAATCATCAGTCAGTGATTGTGTCTGATCTTTAGTTTTATAGTTATTAGGATTTGATCGGCTCGCTCGCATGTTTCAACAACGTCAGGTTGTTAGGAATAGGGACGCTGCCTTCGCTAAACTAGCAGCTCCCGTGCTTCCTGCGTTTGTGTTATTAAACTGTTACTTTATGCAACTTTTAATGATATCATCTTGTTAGAAACATGTATATCTGAGAGCCAACCCAGTCGCCAAAAGCATACGTTAACAGTGTACGTTTCGTGAACACTGGATTACGTCGCATTTCAACATAAAATAGCGTGTTATACACACACACGCACGCACACACACACAAGCACACACACGCACACGCAGACACACACAGACACAGACACACACACACACACACACACACACACGCACACGGTGCATTTCGCTGCTAAAACAACAACAAAAAAATATTCCCTCAAATATTATTACTAAAGAACCGTTTTCCGAAGAACGAAATGTAAACCAATGCATTCTGAATGGGAGTGTTTCTCCGATTTTTCCATGCTACACAGAACGAAATGTAAACCCATGCAAATAAAGACTTCATGGTCATAATAATTTAAATATCATTAATCTCCTGAGTAGTAATCAAGATGCTATACAGAGACTTTGGTGCCAAAGTTATCTGTGGATCCAATCTCACTGAAGAATTCATTATAAAAACAGGAGTCAAGCAAGGCTGTTTGCTATCCCCACTACTTTTCTCACTTTGCATAGACTGGCTTATGAAAGAAACAAAGGGAAACAACAAAAGAGGAATATCGTGGACATTCACAGAAATTCTGGAGGACATTGATTTTGCAGATGATATTGCTTTGTTAGCCCATCGCCAAAAGGACATCCAAGGCAAAACAGAAGACTTAGCAACATATGGCAAACAGATTGGGCCAAATATCAACAGTGACAAGACTAAAGTCATGAAAATAAACTCAAAATCCAACCAGCCGCTCACCATCAATAACATGAACGTGGAAGAGGTGCAAGAATTCACCTATTTAGGCAGTAAAATAACAACAGATGGAGATTCAGGGGCAGATGTCCAGGGCAGGATCAATAAGGCTAGGGGAGCGTTTGCAGCACTAAGAAAAAATATGGAAGACTTCAAAGATCAGCATAAAGACAAAGCTGAGGATATTCAAGAGCAACGTCCTGTATGGAGCAGAATCATGGAAAGTGACACAGACCATCTGCCACAAGCTAGATATATTCCAGACTCGAAGCCTTAGGAGGATACTGGGAATATTTTGGCCTAGGACAATCTCAAATGAAGACCTCTACAGTAGAACAGACATGAGACCCCTGTCAAATGTTATCAAAAACAGAAGGTGGATGTGGATCGGACATGTGTGCAGAATGGACCCAAGCGCTATCCCAAGGGTGGCCATGAGATGGACACCACCTGGGACAAGAAAACAAGGCCGACCAAAAGAGACATGGAGAAGATCTGTGGAGAAGGAGATGTAACAACTGGGATGGTCCTGGGGCCAAGTGCAACATTGGGCAACAGACAGGCAGCATTGGCGTTCGTTGGTGAAGACCTTATGTGCTACCAAGCACGAAGAGGACTAACTAACTAATCTCCTGAGTGTGTTGGGTGGTATTCTATTTTTTTCAACGGGGCTGGTGCCGTCTCCTTTTGACCTTTTGACCCCAGACTTCTGGGGGAATAGCTGAATCAATTCATTAGTCAATCAGAAGCATGTAATTATATCTTCCCGGTGGCGTAGGAGGACGAACAAGGTGTCCTTCAACATCTACGCTTCCAGGCGATTGCAACACATGAGCATATTCGAACAAGTTTAATGGTAGTAATTAGCTGTCGAAATTGGAGGCCTTAATCAATAATGAGCAGCTATTGATTTGCTTCCCAATAAAAAATTGTGACAAATGACATGTTATTTAGCATCTGCACGTTGAGCTGAGTCCAATGACACCAAGCATGACACTCTAGCTAATGGTAACATGTATTTTACATGGTACACCTAGGTCTAGGACATGATCTCGGTGTAGCAAGAGGGCGAGCTTGATCTCATTGGACTCAGCTTAACGTGTAGATGCTAATTAACATGTAATTTGTCAAAAATCTCCATCGGGAAGCAAATCTATAGCTGGTCATTATTGATAAAGGCCTCCAAAATCGACAGCTAATTACTACCCCGAAACATATTCAAATATGATCATGTGTGGCACTGTTGCAATCGTCTCGAAACGTAGATGTCAAAGGACACCTTGTTTGCCCTGTTGCACGACCGGGAAGATATTTTCATACTTCTAATGGATTGATTCATGTTTTAAGGTTCTCGGAGTGAGACTTTAAGCGGCTGCAGCAGAAGTGTTGAGACGAAAGATGATATCAAGACATTAATAGAATATTCCCATTCACATTATGATTCTTCGTCATAACATCCGACCAAACATCCTTTACATTCACCGAGCGAAGATTATGAAAGTCCAGGCCCCCCCTTCCTGCACTCGGGGTCCGACAGGGCCAAGATAGGACCTTCCTATCTCAAAAACTGTTTTTCAACCACATTCTGAACCATTAGGTCTCGCAGGCAACACTTCTGAAGGGGCTTTGTCCAAATGACAGTCCATTTGGGAAAACTTTCTTTCTCTATGGGCTAGAACTACAAATCTTGGATATTTCGTTCTCGGGGCCCCGGGAAATGTGTGTAAACATTTTAGCATCCCTAGCTATCTCGAAAAGGCCGGAAAAGGGGCGTGACCTCCAACAGTACAGTCACTGTACATAAGACAGAGGTTAGTTTCTAGGCCCCATTTTTTGCGGGATGGAGGTGTACATTTGTGGCTTAATGTGTGTAGACACCAGTGGCGGCTGGTGGTTTTTAAAGTGAGGGAGGAAGGACTGCGCGCTTGGTTGCCATTGGCCTGCTTGCACTGTTGGTGTATGGTGGCATAAGAATGTGAGACTCGAGTTGTTTCAGGGTGTTTTGGTGAACTACAAAATAGCAGGGAGGGAGTTATGTGAACAAAATGTATACAAAGCCACCAGTGGCATCACTGTAATTTGAGAAGGAAAGGATGCAAAGCATATTAGTCAAATCAGGCCTACTATTGATTTGTAAAAGTAAATAAAATAATCTGGGCCTATTATTGGGCCTATTTTTGCCCTCACTGACTGAAGTTATTTAGCTATGTTTATTTTCAGTTACAATTGCTTGTAATGCTACCAGTAAGTCATGCGTACCTAGCAAACCATGTAGCACTCACAACACTGACGTTGCCATTACTTCTGATGACCTTGATTTTGGGAAGTGGTCTACCTCTTTCTGAATGAATGGAATGGTTTTTGTAATAAGACGTTAACAATGTCCTCCGTTTCCAATGTTTCCATTGTGCATTTAGGATCTCGCTATCGCAGATTTCACTTACTCTGCGTCTCTCAGACTGAGCACCGCGGCAATGCAGACCGGGTTTGTTTTCGACAGCGTTGCCAGATTGGGCAGATTTCCCGCCCAATGATAATTTTTCCAGCCTAACATGGTTAAAAGTAGCCCAATTGGGTGGGAAATCGGACCAATCTGGCAACACTGCTCAACATCCAGGGATCCTGCTTATTGGTTCATAGCGCAGACGGATAGATTTTTGCGCGAATCAGACCCCTCAAGGTCCCACCCACTCAGAGGAGGATTTTCCTCCTCTCTCCCATTGAAACCCATGTTATCCACCGGCCGCCAGTACTTTCGGGAAAATGAATGGGAGTGGACGGCGGCAGAGGGAGGACGTTCCTCCCTGAAGTAATTGTCAATAGGCGATAGGGGGTGCTAATGTCCCTTTACCCAGGGAAACGAACATTATATATTCAAAGGCAATAAAGTAGTCATATTTAAGGGCATTCATTACAATAGTCGGGGCAATCTAAATTTTTTATTCTCAACAATATTAGGGAGGATCTTCCTCCCTCTCCTCAATGGAGAAGCCTCCACTGGTAGACACAGCTGGCCTGTGGCCACGTCTTTGAAGTCTGGGGTCAAAAGGTCAAAAGGAGCCGGCACCACGCCGCTTATGAGATAACAAAAAGTGAATCTGTATTTCTCTCATAACATTTTGTCATTAATGAAGAGAGGCCTGATTCTCAGATATGCATGTTGGACTGTTAGGGTATAGGTCTGGGAAGAACTTCAGGCCAAAATCTTGCAAGCGAGCCGCTGGGTGCAGGTGCAACGAGATGGAGCACTTGCTGAGTCATTTCCTGTAGGGCTGGAGCCACAGGTTGAAGCGTATATGCGTCCTTTGAAACCCACTTTGATATATAAGAGACCCCAAGGTACAGTTTACTTAAATGTTCTCGCCTCAGTCACCTATTGCATCACTTCCTTTAGGGCTTCGGCCTCCTAATTGATCATTGTAGTATAATTGAATGCCCTCTTTCATATTATTACGTATTTCTTCAAGGAAAGGTTCAAAATCCGGGATTGCTTTAACTCAGTTTATTGTTAAAGTCTGCATGTTTCGGCATGGTAACTGGCTATGGAACGAAAGTCTAGGAATCGTGTAGAACACGTGTGAGAGATAATAACTCTGGCTACTATGGGCCACGGGCAGAGGCCCGTGACCCTTCGCGGGTGTCGCTGAAAATCTCTGGCCCCTTCACCTAGTGGGCACAGGTAAGGGACCGTCAAGTGGGCGTGGCCTAGTGGGCGTGGTGGCTTCGGCTTCTTCAGGTGATGCCTTCTGTGGTGGAGCCGCCTTCAATAAGGTCTTGCTCCCCTAGTGGCTATGTATAGTATTTACGGCTTATATGTTTGGTCCTGCTTCATTTGGTCTATGTGTGGGTAGCTTAGATTCTTAAAATACGTAACAATATTATATGATACTTCCACCACTGGGACGTGGCAACAACTCTCCAAATCCATATTGGGGGGGGGGAATGCTTTTGGACAGTAGGGGTGTACACTAGACATAAATAGGAAGCAAACTCAGGAGAAGGAATGACCTCTCACAAATATTTATTGAATAAATTGTTTCAAATAACCCTGCCTCGTTAAATCAATGAACTCGGTGTTTTGCTTTCAAAAATAGGTTATAGAAGAAGTCTAATCTGCAGAAAATAAAAACATCCAAGCTGCCTTTTAAGGATACCTCGGAATATCTGTCTATTTTTTAACCGTCGGACCCCAGTTTACGACAAAAACAACAACATTTACGGCAGCTCCTTTGCCGCGTGGTTTTTAGAGCCATGTAAGGATTAGAGGGGGCGGTCGATAGCAACCACCATAGCAACCATGACGGCCAAGTGACTGGATGCAGCCCCGTTGAAAAAAATAGAATGCCACCCAACACACTCAGGAGATTAATGATATTTAAATTATTATGACCATGAAGTCTTTATTTGCATGGGTTTACATTTCGTTCTGTGTAGCATGGAAAAATCTGAGAAACACTCCCATTCAGAATGCATTGGTTTACATTTCGTTCTTTGGAAAACGGTTCTTTAGTAATAATATTTGGGTAAAATTTTTTTTTGTTTTAGCAGCGAAATGCACCGTGTGCGTCTGTGTGTGCGTCTGTGTGTGCGTCTGTGTCTGTGTGTGTGTCTGTGCGTGCGTGTGCGTGTGTGTGCTTGTGTGTGTGTGCGTGCGTGTGTGTATAACACGCTATTTTATGTTGAATGGCGACGTAATCCAGTGTTCACGAAACGTACACTGTCAACGTATGCTTTTGGCGACTGGGTTGGCTCTCAGATATACCTGTTTCTAACAAGATGATATCATTAAAAGTTACATAAAGTAACAGTTTAATAACACAAACGCAGGAAGCACGTGAGCTGCTAGTTTAGCGAAAGGAGCGTCCCTATTCCTAACAACCTGACGTTGTTGAAACATGCGAGCGAGCCGATCAAATCCTAATAACTATAAAACTAAAGATCAGACACAATCACTGACTGAAGATTATGCAAGTAAAAAGTATATTTCTCGCTAGAAATGGTATTAGAAACACGTTTAACGCTGAATCGGTCCTAAAATATTGCATTTCCCATTCAGATAATAAAGATTAATAAAGATCATACACATTCACTGACTGAAGATTATGTAAGGAAAATGTAAATTTCTCGCTAGAAATGTCATTAGAAACGCGTTTAATGGTGTATCTGTCCTAAAATATTGCATTTCCCATTCAGATAATAAAGATTAATATAAGCTACGCCGTGTTCCGGAGCCGCGGGGGATTCTGGGAATTGGGGTTGTCAGTTGACAAATGGGGCTTTTGTTAACTTGTTTTGTTGTTAGGATTAAGTGGGGTTAATGGGTTCGGGATGTTATGTGGTTGTGTGTTGTTCTATTAACATTGTTTGTGTGTTCATTGTTGTCGACACCGTCACCGAGAGTGACGTGACCATCGTTTCGTGCAGCTGTTCCGTGTTGAAGTCTCGTTCACTAAAAACCAACTCTCGTTGTCGAGCGTTCAATAAAAACCAACTCTCGTTGTCGAGCGTGCCCCCCCCTACAAACGTGTCTCCCCCCCCCCCCCTCAACAAACGTTTCGTCGTCCCCCCCCTCAACAAAAGTGTGTCGTCGTCCCCCCCTCCCCGTTCAACAACAGTCCACCTCCCCCCCCCCCTAAACAATCGTGTCCACAATTTGCCGCGAAAGCCGTGAAACCCAAACCCCGAAACCCGCCTCCACAGCGGCACGTGTGGATACTGTAGGTATAACACGCTATTTTTTACGTTGAAATGCTACGTATCCAGTGTTCATGGAAACGTACACCGTCAACGTTTTTTCTTGGCGACTGGGTTGGATCATGATACAAGTAACCTGCAATAGCCGAACTGGCATACAGTGGAGCCTGACAGAGCAGCTAGAAGATCTGGATTTTGCTGATGACCTGGCACTACTGGCTCACACACATCAACAGATGCAGGAAAAATCAGGCAAGCTAGAGGATACCGCTGCTCTGCTCGGGCTCAAAATTAACTCATCAAAAACCAAAGTAATGAGAATTAACAGCAACAACAACACTCCTATAACCATGAACCAAAACCAACTAGAGGAAGTAGCCAGCTTCACATACCTGGGGACTATCATTTCTGTGGATGGTGGTACAGAGGAGGACGTCCGAGCCAGAATTGGAAAGGCAAGGGCAACATTCAACATGCTCAACAATATCTGGAAGATGAAAAACCTGTCACTCAAGACCAAACTACAAATCTTCAACTCAAACGTCAAGTCCCCCCTTCTATATGGCTCTGAAACCTGGAAGACCACCACTAACATACTCAGTAAGCTGCAGACTTTCACCAACCGGTGCCTCAGACGCCTCCTGGGAATCTACTGGCCCAACACCATCTCAAACGCCAACCTGTGGGAACTCACCAAACAAGAAACAATAGAAACCCAAATCCGGAGGAGGAAATGGAAGTGGATTGGCCATACACTCAGAAGACAGAAGTCAATCATGAAGCAAGCCCTAACCTGGAACCCACAGGGCAAGAGGAAGAGAGGCAGACCGAGAACCACCTGGAGAAGAACCACAGAACAGGAAATTAAGAAAGAAGGGCTGTCCTGGCCTCAACTGGCGTGGAGGGCCCAAGACAGGAGAGGATGGAGGGGTTTCGTCGATGGCCTATGTTCCTTTGGGAACTTAAGGCCTAAGTAAGAAAAAAAAAGTGTATTGTGTTTCTTGATTTTAAATGGATTTAGTCATACGTCAGGATGGCCGAGCGGTCTAAGGCGCTGCGTTCAGGTCGCAGTCTCCTCTGGAGGCGTGGGTTCGAATCCCACTTCTGACAGGATGTTTGGTTTTCGTTGATTATGATTATCTGTTCAAACTTTAAGGAGGTTTAATGGCGGTTGTATGGCACGGTTGGAGGCTCCTCCAGCTGTCGGCAAGTACGATGCGCTCAAGGCGTTCCTGGTGGACCTTTTTGAACTGTCGGAGCTGGAGAAGGCGGACCGCCTGCTTTCCCTGAACGGCCTGGGCGACAGCAAACCGTCCGAGTTGAGGAGGATGCTGGCTGTGCTGGGCTCGGCGGATCCCTCCTTCCTTTTCGCCCACATCTTCCTGCGGCAGCTTCCAGCACCCGTGCGAACCGCACTGGCCAGCTCACCCCTCTTTGCCTCCAAGGACTACCGGGCGGTGGCTGTGGAGGCCGACAGGATTTTCCTCGCCAACAGGCAGCAGTTTGTTCATGCGCTGTTGCCCCCCCAGCACACGTCGGCCCCGTTTCCGCCCCCCGTGTACGACCCGGACACCGCAGCCGCTGTGACCGCCCGCCGACAGCGTGACGACGGGTGTTGTTACTACCACGCCAGGTTTGGGGCCAAGGCCAAGCAGTGTCGCCAGCCTTGCAGTTTTGGGGCCCCGGGAAAAGCCCGGGCCAGCGCTCATTAACAGCTGTGAGCGCTGGTCGGGACTGCAGGCTGTTGTTCGTCACTCACACCTTGTCCGGCCGGCGGCTTCTGGTCGATTCTGGGGCTCAGCGCAGCATCCTGCCGGCAACGCCTGTGGACACTATGGCTGGCAGCCATGGCCCCGCGATGGACGCCGCCAACGGCACACCCATTCGTACCTACGGCACGAGGTATGTGGATGTGTGTTTCGGCAGCCGGCGTTTTGGCTGGGATTTCGTCATGGCTGCCTATCTAAGCCACTCCTGGGGGCGGATTTCCTCTGCGCATACAGGCTGCTGGTGGATGTTACGAACTGCCGCCTGATCGACGCCCTCTCCTTTGCTTCGTTCCCCTGCATGCTGGGGGGGGTGGGGGGGCTTTGTCTTGCGAACACGTTTGCCACCGGGGACCTGTATCAACGCCTGCTGGCTGAGTTTCCTGACATCCCCACGCCCACGTTTTCATCGGCTGTGGCTAAGCATGGTGTGGAGCACTACATCACCACGGTTGGCCCACCGGTCTATGCATGGGCCCGCCGCCTCGACTCTGCCAAGCTCGCGATCGCCAGGGAGGAGTTCGCCACCATGGAGCGCCTCGGCATCGTACGCCGTTCCAATAGTCCGTGGGCCTCCCCCCTGCACATGGTGACCAAGGCTGATGGCGGTTGGCGTCCCTGTGGTGTTTCTGTCGCTTGAATAACGCCACCACCCCCGACCGGTACCCGGTACCGCACATTCAGGATTTCTCCCCCCACCTGGCTGGCGCCGCCGTCTTTTCAAAGGTGGACCAGTGCCCGTCCCCCCGCAGGATGTCCCCAAGACGGCGGTAATCACGCTCTTTGGACTTTTTGAATTCCTGAGGATGCCTTTCGGCCTCGGGTGCAGCACAGACGTTCCAGCGCCTCGTGGATTCTGTGCTGCGGGACATGCCGTTCCTGTTCGTCTATCTGGATGACTTCCTCGTTGCCAGTGCGTCCGCGGACGACCACCTGAAGCATCTACGGCAGCTCTTCGGTCGGCTCAGTGAGCATGGTCTCATTGTCATCCCGGCCAAGTGCGAGTTTGGCCGGTCATCCATCACCTTCCTCGGCCACCACGTCACCCCGCAGGGGGCGGTTCCCCTCCCGGCCAAGGTGGACGCCATCGCCAGTTTCCCACGCCCGCGCACTGTGAAGTCCCTGCAGGAGTTCCTGGGCATGGTGAACTTCTATAACCGTTTCCTCCCTCATGCGGCCCAGCTCATGCGACCCTTGTACAATGCCTTGCGGGGCAGGAAGCCTGCAGACGTGTTGGATTGGTCCACAGAGATGACGGCTGCCTTCGATGCTGCCAAAACCGTGTTGGCCAACGCTGCTCTGCTGGCGCACCCGTCTCCGAGCGCCCCTGTTGCTCTTACTACGGACGCCTCTGATTACGCCGTGGGGGCTGTGTGTGAGCAGTGGGTGGGCGGAGCCTGGCAGCCGCTGGCCTTTTTCAGCAGGAAGCTCCGCGACAACGAGAGGAAATACAGCGCTTTCGACAGGGAGCTCTTTTCCTCGCCACCCGTCATTTCCGCTTCCTGTTGGAGGGCCGTCGGTTCACGGCTTTTGTTGACCACAAGCCGTTGACGTTCGCCATGGCCAAGTCTTCGGAGCCATGGTCTGGTCGACAGCAGCGTCAGCTCTCCGCCATCTCAGAGTACGCCACTGACGTTCAGCATGTGACCGGCAAAGACAATTTTGTAGCCGACTGCCTCTCTCGGGTGGTTATTGGTTCCGTCCACTTGGGCCTCGACTACGCAGCTATGGCTGGGGATCAGGCTACGGACTCTGAGGTGCAGGCCTACAGGACAGCCCCCACGGCACTCCTCATGGAGGATGTGGTATTTGGCACGGCCAACACTGCGCTCCTCTGCGACGTCTCCACTGGCCAATGCCTGCCCCATGGTGCCTGCTGGCTGGAGGCGTAAAGTTTTCGACACGATCCACAGCATTTCCCACCCGGGGGTGAAGGCCTCTGCCAAGCTTGTGGGGGCCAAGTTCGTCTGGCCGGGCCTGCGGAAGGACGTCAGGGCCTGGGCCGCTGTCTGTGTGGCGTGCCAGCGTGCGAAGGTGACTCGGCATACCAAAGCCCCCTTGGCACTCGTTTCGACCACGTGAATGTGGACCTGGTGGGCCCGCTTTCACCCTCCCGTGGTTACACCTACCTCCTCACCATGGTGGACCGGACCACCAGGTGGCCAGAAGTGGTTCCCCTGTCCTCCAATACAGCAGCTGAGGTGGCCCGGGCTTTCGTTATGGCTTGGGTGGCCCATTTCGGCACACCGTCAGACATTTCCTCTGACCGGGGGCCGCAGTTCATGTCGGAGCTTTGGACTGCGGTCGCTGGGGTCCTGGGGGTGACGGTCCACCGTACCACAGCCTATAACCCACAGAGCAACGGGCTTTGCGAGCGGTTTCATCGGGACATGAAGGTCGCGCTCAGGGCCAGCCTTACGGGCAGCGACTGGGCTGACCGCCCGCCCCCAAAGACGATCTTCAGGCCTCGTCGGCAGAGCTGGTGTACGGCCAGCCCCTGCGTGTCCCTGGGGAGTTTTTCGTCCGGATGCCACGGCCCCATGGTCGGCTGCCTCCCATCGTGCTGCGTCCCGGGACATTGCGGACGCTTTCATTCTCGTTCCGACGTATTGCCATGGCCTCCCCCGGTCCTACGTTCCCAAGGATTTACCGTCGGCCAAGTACGTCTTCATCCGCCACGATGGCCACCGTACCCCGCTGCGGCCCCCCTACGATGGGCCCTTCCGCGTCTTGGAGGGTGGGCCTAAGAACTTTGTTGTGGATATGGGGGGCAGGCCTGAGCGGGTGGCTATAGACCGGCTCAAGCCTGCTCATGTGGGTGCTGGCGAACCGCTCCAGCTGGCTCAGCCCTCGCGGCGGGGGCGCCCGCTTGCGGCAGCCTCGACCCCTGACCCTGCGGCGGCCTCAACACCTGCTCCTGCCTCTTGCCCTTCTCCTGTTGGGCGCAGCCGTTCTGGCCGCCTGGTCCGCCCCCCTAGGCGTTGATTTTTCTAGCGACTGTTCTGTACTAGATATTCTGTTTAACGCTAGTGGGTGTCCGATGTTCTCTGTGGGTTACCTGTTTGGTCTGGACCTGTTGGTTTGGGTGAATTCTGGGGGGCCTGTGTGGTGACCCACAACTGCTGTGTAGACATTCACCAAGGGACTGTACCTTTAAGGTAAACAGTTCTGGTTTTACGACAGTTCCGATTCTCGGCAGTTTCGTTAGAACTCATGTTCGAGTAACTCTTCTTTGTTTTGAAGTGGAGAGTAAAGCTGACTCGACCCATCTCCGTCTCTTGTCTCATCATTTACATAACTCTACAATAGTATCATAACGTCAGGACGGCCGTTTTTTAAAACACCTCTCCCTGTCACGACACAGAACGGGAATCAATAGCAGATCAAAAAAGGGTTTATTTCCATACAGTCCAGCGGGCAAATCAGAATCCAGGTACAGGCAGGGTTCGTAAACAGGCAGGCAGGCAGACAGATACTGGCGGCCAGGTACAGGCAAGAGATCCAAAACCGATAGGCAGAAGGCTTAGTCCAAAACAGGCAGGGTTCAAAACCGGGAAGAACAGTAAACAATAGTTTCTCTTTAAGAGCTTCACGCTAGTCGCACTCACGTGGCAGTCGGGTAGCAAACAGTACCTAACGTGACGATCTGACAAAGTGAGCAGAAAGGGCAGCGTTTAAATACTCCACCAATCAACGCAAGATGAGGGACAGGTGGACAGAGAAAATGGAGGGCACAAACAAAAGACAGGAAGTCGCCCAAATAAGGACATGGGTGTCACCCCGGACACATGACCAACACATGGCTCCAAACATAAACAAAGCCCCGAACTATCACACTCCAACAGGTAGGGGGAGACAAAAACAACAGTCCATGCGAGGATCCTGACACTCCCAGTGTTTTTTTCTGCCATACAGAGGGTTATAATAAGTTAAATTTTCAGGAAGAAAGCGGCCGACGTCAGGTGTCTTTTTGGCGACTGACCAATCACAAGCGGAACATTGATACTTCGTCACGAAGGAAACTCTCAACTGTCAAACCAAGAAACAATGGTGGACAAATCACTCGGGAAAGTGCCGGTGGAGCGATTAATAGTTCTAATTACAGAACATGTCGAGATTTACGACATGTCTAATGGGCTCTAGCCTGGATACGTAGTAGGCGAGTTACGTCGGGTCTAGAATGGGTTCTTTGCTAGGCAATAGAAAAATCACTCTCAGCGCTTTTAGGACAAAAAAAGCCACCAGCTTTTTATTTATTTTTTTAAACGGTTCCCTCAACTTTTCCCGATTACAAAAAACGCTAGATTTGCACACAGCCTTTGTCCGCCATTGTTTCTTGTTTTGACTGTTAAGAGTTTCCTTTGTGACGAAGTGTCAATGTTCCGCTTTTGATTGGTCAGTTGCCAAAGACGCCTGACTTCGGCCGCTTTGTTCCTGAAAGTTGAACTGTTTTCAACGCTCCGTATAGCAGAAAGAAAACGCTTTTCAGGTACAGGCAAGAGATCCAAAACCGATAGGCAGAAGGCTTAGTCCAAAACAGGCAGGGTTCAAAACCGGGAAGAACAGTAAACAATAGTTTCTCTTTAAGAGCTTCACGCTAGTCGCACTCACGTGGCAGTCGGGTAGCAAACAGTACCTAACGTGACGATCTGACAAAGTGAGCAGAAAGGGCAGCGTTTAAATACTCCACCAATCAACGCAAGATGAGGGACAGGTGGACAGAGAAAATGGAGGGCACAAACAAAAGACAGGAAGTCGCCCAAATAAGGACATGGGTGTCACCCCGGACACATGACCAACACATGGCTCCAAACATAAACAAAGCCCCGAACTATCACACTCCAACAAGTAGGGGGAGACAAAAACAACAGTCCATGCGAGGATCCTGACAGTACCCCCCCCCTCTACCAACGCCTCCTGGCGTTGACCGAGGTAGGAGCGGGATGCTGACGGTGAAAGTCCTTGATGAGCGAGGGGTCAACAATGTTCCGGGCAGGGACCCAGCTCCTCTCCTCGGGGCCGTAGCCCTCCCAGTCCACCAGGTACTGGTGGCCCCCGACCCCGACGGCGGACGTCGAGCAGGCGGCGAACTGTGTAAACCTCAGACCCATCAACGAGTCTGGGGGGTGGTGGGGGTTTGGGGCCGGAGTTGGAACCCGGACGGCAACACCGGAAGGGCTTGACACGGGACACATGGAAGGTGGGGTGGATGCAGCGGAGGGCAGGAGGGAGGTTCAAGCGAACCGCAGAGGGGTTGACCACCTGGGAGATGGCGTAGGGGCCGATGAAGCGTGGATTCAATTTTGGGGAAGTCACCTTCAGAGGAAGGTCACGCGTGGAAAGCCACACCCGCTGCCCCTGGGTGTAGTGGGGAGCTTTGATGCGGCGACGGTCAGCCTGACTCTTCATTCTGGTCTGTGAGCGAAGAATGGCGGCCCGGGTCCGCCTCCACGTTCTGCGACAGCGTCGGATGAATGTCTGTGCTGAGGGAACCCCAACCTCCTCCTCCTGGGTCGGGAACAATGGAGGCTGGTAGCCGAGGCAGCACTGGAACGGAGACAGACCAGTAGACGCAGATGGCAAGGAGTTCATGGAGTACTCCACCCATGGCAGCTGAAGACTCCAGGCTGTAGGGTCCTGTGACGTCAGGCACCGCAACGCTGTCTCCATCTGCTGGTTGGCTCGCTCCGACTGGCCATTTGACTGGGGATGAAAGCCTGAGGACAGACTGACCTTCGCACCGAGAAGGTTGCAAAAAGCACGCCAAAAATTAGAGGTGAACTGGGGACCTCTGTCTGAGACCACATCCACTGGGAGCCCGTGTAGCCTGAAGACATGCTGCACGAGTAAGTCCGCTGTCTCCTTGGCAGAGGGTAACTTGGGTAAGGGGACCAAGTGCACAGATTTGGAAAAGCGATCAACGACAGTGAGGATTGTAGTGTTACCGTGAGAAGGTGGCAAACCAGTGACAAAGTCCAGGGCAATGTGGGACCAGGGTCTCCTGGGTACTGGTAGGGGTTGTAGAAAGCCAGCAGGTGGAAGGTTTGATGGTTTATTCTGGGCACATACAGAACAGGCTTCCACAAACTCACGCACACACCGCTCCATAGCAGGCCACCAGAAGCGTTGCTTGATTAACGCAGTGGTACGTCTGACACCCGGATGACAGGTCAGCTTGGATGAGTGACCCCATTGCAGGACCTGGGAGCGGACGGATTGTGGTACGAAAAGACAGTTAGGAGGGCAAGTGCTGGGGCCGGACTCACCAGACAGGGCTGTGCGGACAATGGTCTCAATATCCCATCTAGCAGCTCCTATGAGGCACTGTGGGGACAGGACGGTGCTAGGTGCAGGAGCAGGATCCGAATCTGGGAACTGACGAGACAGGGCATCCGGTTTACCATTCTTGGATCCTGGTCGGAAGGACAGACAAAAGTCAAAACGGGTGAAAAACAGAGACCAACGAGATTGCCTGGGATTTAAGCGTTTAGCCGAACGTAGATACTCCAGATTCTTATGATCCGTCCAAACTAAAAATGGCTCCTTAGCTCCCTCCAGCCAATGACGCCACTCCTCTAGGGCCAATTTTACTGCCAACAGCTCTCTGTCGCCAATGTCATAATTGCGCTCAGTGGGAGTGAGTTTGTGGGAGTAGAATGCACAGGGGTGGACCTTCTGATCTGCCCCAGACTTCTGAGAAAGAATGGCCCCCACCCCAACATCTGAGGCATCCACCTCAACGATAAACTGACGGTCAGGGTCGGGTTGGCTCAAGATCGGGGCCGATGTGAAACGACTCTTCAGGTCGTTGAACGCCGCCTCGGCAGCTGGTGACCAAGTGAACTTCACCCTGGAGGAGGTTAGAGCGGTTAGGGGAGCAGCCAGAGAACCGTAGTTGCGGATGAACCGCCGGTAGAAGTTAGCAAATCCCAGGAATCTTTGTAGTTCCCGCCTAGATGTTGGACGTTCCCAGTCGGTGACTGCTTTTACCTTCGGGCCATCCATCTGGACCCCTCCAGCTGTGATGACATACCCCAGGAAGGAAACAGTCTCTTTGTGAAATTCACATTTCTCCGCTTTAACGAACAGTTGGTTCTCCAAAAGGCGCTGCAGGACACTACGGACATGTTGGGAGTGCTGGGAAACCGACGGAGAAAAAATCAAAATGTCGTCTATGTAAACAAAAACAAACTTGTTAAGCATATCCCTCAGGACATCATTAATCATACCCTGGAACACAGCTGGGCAGTTGGTGAGACCAAAAGGCATGACTAAATACTCATAGTGACCTGAAGGAGTATTAAATGCAGTCTTCCATTCATCCCCCTCCCTTACTCGGACCAGATGGTAAGCACTGCGGAGATCCAACTTGGTGAAAATCTTGGCCCCCCGCAACAACTCAAAAGCTGAGGACATCAAAGGCAGAGGGTAGCGGTTCTTCACAGTGATGTTGTTTAGGCCCCTATAGTCTATACAAGGACGCAGGGTGCCGTCCTTCTTCCCTACGAAGAAAAACCCGGCACCAGCAGGCGAGGAAGAGGGGCGGATAATACCGGCAGCTAGTGATTCACAGATGTATTTGTTCATAGCTGCGGTCTCGGGAGAAGACAAGGAATAGAGACGGCCCCTAGGAGGTGACGTACTAGGTAGAAGCTCGATGGCCAGGTCATAGGGTCGGTGCGGTGGCAGGGAGGTTGCACGGGCTTTACTGAACACAGCCTTGAGATCCAGGTACTCAGGTGGTACTTCAGACAGATCCATGGAATCATCTGTGGCTGGTGAGACTGCAGGCGGGGGGGTAAGGGCACTCTTAAGGCAGTTATTCAGACAGAATGTGCCCCAGCCAAGGATGGTGTTATTAGCCCAATCAATGTGTGGATTGTGCTTTACCAGCCAGGGCCGGCCGAGGACGATGGGAGCAGTTGGTGAGTCTAACATATGGAACACTAGGTCCTCTTGATGATTGCCAGAAATGAGTAGACTCACCGGGGGCGTGACATGGGTTATCCGGGAGAACCTTGCTCCGGTTAGTGCTCTTGCCTCCAGAGGGGACTTCAGCTGGGCTGGGACGAGGCGTAGCTCAGAGACCAGGGAGGTGTCCATGAAGTTGCCATCCGCTCCCGAGTCAATAAGTGCAGACACGAGGTGGGAATGAGCTCCTGTAACGAGCGTGGCAGGGACAAGGGTACGGGTGGTAGCAGAGGGATGAAGAGGGGTGACGCTCACCAGTAATCCCCCTTCTACGGGTGAGCGTTGCCTTTTGCCGGGCATTGGGCGGAGTAATGACCCGGTTTACCACAATACATGCACGAATTGGTGTCCCTTCTTCTCTGTCTCTCGGCTGGGGACAGATGGGTACGGTCCACTTGCATGGGCTCTGGTAGGCTGGGGTAAGCTGGCGCAGGCAGGAACGGGAGAGGGGCCTCCGAGGCGGGTGACCTCGGAGGAGGGCGGAACTCTCGCTCCCCGGCGCGCTGCTTCAGGCGTTTGTCCACTCGGATGGCAAGCTCAACGAGGTCATAAAGGTGGAAGGCAGCTCACGGGTGGCGACCTCATCCTTGATGGCCTCAGAGAGTCCATAGAGGAAGGCATCATACTGGGCATCTGAATTCCATCCACTGGTGGCGGCGAGGGTGCGGAAGTCTATTGCATAGTCAGAAGCAGACCTCTTGCCTTGACGGATCTGCAACATCACTCGGGCGGCCTCTCTCCCGTGCACCGAGCGATCAAAGACCTTCTTCATCTCATCTATGAATGACTGATAGCTGAGACAGACTGGGGAGTTGGAGTCCCAAACCGCAGTTCCCCACTCTCTTGCACGGCCCGCCAAGAGGGTAATGACATAAGCAACCCGGGACTGATCCGACGGAAAGGTGGCGGGCTGCAGCTGGAACACCAGCGAACATTGTGAAAGGAACGATCTGCAGGTTCCAGGTTCCCCGGCATAAAGTGCAGGAGCTGGCAGACGGGGCTCTCGGAACAGGTTACCAGGTGGAACGGGGGGGTCGGGCGGTGTCGCCAGTTGAGGCTGGGGTGGCCGCACCAGGGCCAATTGGACCTGCTGCAGCTGGGCCGCCAAGTCTGTGATGCTGGTCGCGATGGCCCCCAGAGAATCTTCAACTGTCTGAAGCTGGGCTTGATGTTGACCGAGAAGCGCTCCTTGCCTCTCCAGCACAGCTTTCACCTGATCCAGATCTGCTGATTCCATCTTGGTCAGATCGTACTGTCACGACACAGAACGGGAATCAATAGCAGATCAAAAAAGGGTTTATTTCCATACAGTCCAGCGGGCAAATCAGAATCCAGGTACAGGCAGGGTTCGTAAACAGGCAGGCAGGCAGACAGATACTGGCGGCCAGGTACAGGCAAGAGATCCAAAACCGATAGGCAGAAGGCTTAGTCCAAAACAGGCAGGGTTCAAAACCGGGAAGAACAGTAAACAATAGTTTCTCTTTAAGAGCTTCACGCTAGTCGCACTCACGTGGCAGTCGGGTAGCAAACAGTACCTAACGTGACGATCTGACAAAGTGAGCAGAAAGGGCAGCGTTTAAATACTCCACCAATCAACGCAAGATGAGGGACAGGTGGACAGAGAAAATGGAGGGCACAAACAAAAGACAGGAAGTCGCCCAAATAAGGACATGGGTGTCACCCCGGACACATGACCAACACATGGCTCCAAACATAAACAAAGCCCCGAACTATCACACTCCAACAGGTAGGGGGAGACAAAAACAACAGTCCATGCGAGGATCCTGACAGTACCCCCCCCCTCTACCAACGCCTCCTGGCGTTGACCGAGGTAGGAGCGGGATGCTGACGGTGAAAGTCCTTGATGAGCGAGGGGTCAACAATGTTCCGGGCAGGGACCCAGCTCCTCTCCTCGGGGCCGTAGCCCTCCCAGTCCACCAGGTACTGGTGGCCCCCGACCCCGACGGCGGACGTCGAGCAGGCGGCGAACTGTGTAAACCTCAGACCCATCAACGAGTCTGGGGGGTGGTGGGGGTTTTTTTTTTCTGCCATACAGAGGGTTATAATAAGTTAAATTTTCAGGAAGAAAGCGGCCGACGTCAGGTGTCTTTTTGGCGACTGACCAATCACAAGCGGAACATTGATACTTCGTCACGAAGGAAACTCTCAACTGTCAAACCAAGAAACAATGGTGGACAAATCACTCGGGAAAGTGCCGGTGGAGCGATTAATAGTTCTAATTACAGAACATGTCGAGATTTACGACATGTCTAATGGGCTCTAGCCTGGATACGTAGTAGGCGAGTTACGTCGGGTCTAGAATGGGTTCTTTGCTAGGCAATAGAAAAATCACTCTCAGCGCTTTTAGGACAAAAAAAGCCACCAGCTTTTTATTTATTTTTTTAAACGGTTCCCTCAACTTTTCCCGATTACAAAAAACGCTAGATTTGCACACAGCCTTTGTCCGCCATTGTTTCTTGTTTTGACTGTTAAGAGTTTCCTTTGTGACGAAGTGTCAATGTTCCGCTTTTGATTGGTCAGTTGCCAAAGACGCCTGACTTCGGCCGCTTTGTTCCTGAAAGTTGAACTGTTTTCAACGCTCCGTATAGCAGAAAGAAAACGCTTTTCCAGAAACGCTCTGCTCAATAGGAATATAATGTAAAACAAGCGCTGGCAGATTTAAAAAAACGCTACATGTGAACACGGCCAAGCAGATTAATTACCAAAAAATAGTACAGATTAATTAATTACAGGCAACTGTATTTAATGAATACTTTATGGTATTATATTCATGCATATCATTTCTTTGCAATGAACCTTATTTCTTAAATAAATTATGAAAACAAATTTCAAACTTCTCCTTCACTTCTGTTCCAGGTCAAGAGGTCATCATTCTGGGGCGTGTCCTGGGGTAGCTGCCCTGATGGCTCCCATCACACTCTGACTTCACATAGAGCACCACCGCGTTCTCCAATCAGGAGAGCAGCTGTCCTCTGGGGGAACGTCTGCGCTGAAGTCGTCATGGTCGTCCTGACGAAGGACTGCTGGTCAGTCAGGGTGTGTCTGAGCAGTACTTTCATTACATGCCCTTCATCTGGAAATAGATTTATTTCCTTACTTACTTTACCTCCTTTCAATCTTTGTTCCACCGGTTATCTCCGTCTCTGCCTTGTTCTTTCCTTCTTCAAATCATTTATTCCCTTCCTTCCCTCCTAGATTCACTGCTCCTTCCCTCCTTGCCTCCTCTCCTTTGTCTCCATCTCCGGTCTTCCTCCCTCGCTGCCTTCCCCCCCCCCGCCTCTGGAGCTTGTCGTGGCAATTTCTCTATCAGAGTTTGCGTCTAAGACAGATGAGATATTTAGATGCAAAAAGCACACAATACTGTTGACAATTGGTGGTCATATATATTTGTAATAAAAGTACGAACAAAGATACATCACAACATGCATCAACAAACAACATAACAGGCAAACATTACAATAATCTGAGGCCTCAGATGGGAGCTTCTCTTTGCGTGCTACTTCATACTCTAAAGGTACGCTCGGGAGAAGTCCACTGAGTGTTCGAATCAATGAGTTCTTATTCACTTCGGTTGGGTTCTGGAGGGGGTGTGTCCCCCAATAAACCAAAAGCCTTTGTTTACCAGATGGTTATCATTACAATTGAAGCTCCCCTGGATGCCATTTGGAGGGGTCGGCGGCCGTGCCATGTAACCCTTTTGCTTCGTTGACGCTAGCCAGGAACTCGAGGAACAGGCCCATACAACAAAGGATTGCATGACAGATGATTTACAACACACGAAAACATAGGAAACAGGCAGGCAATAAAAATGCATCACACGACCCTAGAAGGTTCACACTTTAGATGACCCATAAGGAGAGTAGAAGGCAGGCAATATATGCATCACACAAAATAGTAAGTTCATAGATAGACCAAAAACGTAACAACATGTAGATTTTCCATCACACGCTCCGATAGCCCCTCCACCCTCCGCTATCTTTTAATCCCGACCCAGGAATCAATAATTCAGGGGCCCCTTCTGAGCGGCACGGTGATTATCCAGAGAGAGGAATACAGGGAAAGGAGGAAGAGGAGGACGGCTCCAGGAGAGGAGGGAGAGAAGGTGAAATATGGAGAACATTTGGAAAACGTAAGTATGTGTGTGTGTGTTTGTGTGTGTATGTGTGTGTCTGTCTGTCTCTGTATCTGTGTGTGTGTGCGTTTATCTGTGTCTTTGTATCTGTGTGTGTCAGTGTATCTGTTTGTGTGAGTGTGTGCGTGTGTGTGTGTTTCTGTGGGTGTGTGTTTATCTGTGTATGTGTATCTGTGTGTGTGTGTCTATATCTCTGTATATGTGTGTGTGTGTGTGTGTGTGTGTGTGTGTGTGTGTGTGTGTGTGTGTGTGTGTGTGTGTGTGTGTGTGTGTGTGTGTGTGTGTGTGTGTGTGCATGTGTATCTGTGTGTGTGTGTCTATATCTCTGTATATATGTGTGTGTGTGTGTGAGTGTTTGTGTGTGTTTGTTCGTGTGTGTGAGTGTGTGTTTGTCTGTGGGTGATGAAGGGAGGCCTGGTAACAGCCTTTCCATGTCGGCTGCGTCTGTGTAATAACCGAATGTGACAGAACCATCATGTTGTCATCAGGTTCCCATCAGAGCTGGAAAAAACATTAAGGTTAGCTGTTTAGATCTGGAAGAATACCCCCCACACACACGCACACACGCACGCACACACACACACACACACACACACACACACACACACACACACACACACACACACACACACACACACACACACACACTCATACACATACAAACAAACATAAGATAAAAGACAAATAAACATATACACAAAAACAAATAGACACACACACATGCACAAAAACAAATAGACCCGCACACACATGCCTACATTCATGCAAACACACACACACACACACTAACACACACATGTGCGTGCACACACATAAACACACATCACACAATCACAAACACATTCTTATAGTCCCGCATCCTTATTCCCGATTACGGAAGAACCTTAGTTACGCCTCGTTTCCACATACGTACATTCTCGTATGCGATCCAACCGTCTCCGACCGAAAGTCCATTCATTCCTATGTGATTCTCCGTAATGTCCGTTTTTCCTCCGAGACTCCTCCCCTCCGTACAATTTCTGTCCGGTATGTCCGTAATATACGTTCAAAAAATTTAACTTTCGCCGTCGTTTTACGGAGATACCGTATGAAAGTTTTTATGTTTTTCACAAAACTTGTAGGCTAAGTACCTTGCAGGCCAAACTCCTCAGCGATCTCTTTCCAAGCCTGTTGGTTTTGTTTTTATCTCTGTATATGTCGATCCTCATGTTCCAAAGTACCGGTCTCCTATCCGCTTATCCGGGGTCGGGTCGCGGGGGGAGCAGCTCATGCAGGGGGCCCCAGACTTCCCTTTCCCGGGCCACATTGACCAACTCTGACGGGGGGATCCCGAGGCGTTCCCAGGCCAGTGTTGAGATATAATCTCTCCAACTAGTCCTGGGTCTTCCCCGAGGTCTCCTCCCCACTGGACGTGCCTGAAACACCTCCCAAGGAAGGCGCCCAGTGGGCATCCTTACCAGATACCCGAACCACCTCAGCTGACTCCTTTCTAAGTAAAGGAGCAGCGGCTCTAATCCGAGTTAGGGAGACGCCAGCCACCCTTCTGAGAAAACTCATCTCGGCCGCTTGTACCCGCGATCTCGTCCTTTCGGTCATCACCCAGCCCTCATGACCATAGGTGAGGATAGGAACGAAGATCGACCGGTAGATCGAGAGCTTTGCCTTGCGGCTCAGCTCTCTTTTCGTCACAACGGTGCGGTAAAGCGAACGCAATACCGCCCCCGCTGCTCCGATTCTCCGGCCAATCTCACGCTCCATAGTACCCTCACTCGCGAACAAGACCCCGAGGTACTTGAACTCCTTCATTTGGGCACTCATTTCCTACCCGGAGTAAGCAATCCGCTGATTTCTCCTAACATCTTTTGTCCGTAAATAAATTCATGCCCGTACGTAAAACACTAGCGACTCCTTCCGTAAATTTACGGAAGCACGGACACGAAAAACATACGTATGTGGAAACCAGGCGTTAGATTTCCCTTTTCCTGAGCTGCCGGTAATAAAACCCGTTGCACAGCAACCCTGCTTCCTTGTTTCATTCCCGAACCTCCGCCGCCGACGAAAGGGGTTGCCACAGTCCGTAGACACGAAGACCCTCTCCGTAGGTGTACGACGCATCCAATATTTTTTAACTATCCATCGACGCAATGGAGACGGACGGAGACGGAGGGCTGTGATTGGTCCTGAAAATAATTTCCGGAATCACTTTGCACATTATTTACTTTGCAATTTATTTACTTTGTATGTTGTTTAATTTGCACATTAAGAACCAATAAAACACCAAATAAGATTTGAAAAGCTTTGGAAGTTCATTTAAAACACTATTTACATGGTTAGTAGTGTATCCAACATCCCAACGGAGAACTGCTAATGCTCAAGGGGTGTCCGTCGTTACGGAGTCGGATTACGGATTACGGAGTCGGAGAGACTTTGGCCTTAAGGGTCACCTGTCTGTCCCTCTCAGAGACAGACACAGATACATGGAGAGCGGCTTCACAGCCAACACCTCAATGAGAAGCCAATTAGCATTCCCCTCTCCTCCTGTGAAATCAGCCCAGTGGGGGGGGGGGGGGGGGGGGGGGGGCTCCTGCTGTGACACCTCAGGCAGAGCGTGTTCTCCCCCTTAGCTTTCCTGTTCTTCCGTTTGTTAATTGGCCAATAGAAATAGTGGGAGAAGTCTGCTAAATGTTGGCTATAAATAGCATCCCATACCTCCAATTGGCTGTGAAGTATTTCTTATAAATATTTGTTCCCATTAAACCAAGATTAAACAATCAAGATTGATATTGGTAAAACGCATGGATAACATTGGTATAATATTATTTTATTTTTAAGGAAATAATCACATAAAACACACAGATCTCAATGCCTAAAGTCCTTGATATTTACGTTTCTCCTTATTGTTCCAATTCAGTTCAAGGCTGAACAACGAAATCTGGAATTAATTTGTTTGTTCATTTGTCGTTTGTTAAGTCATTCAATAATTCACATGCACTGACGCTCATTAATTAGGTTTGTGCGTGTGTTTGTGTCTGCGTGTGTGTGTGTGTGTGTGTGTGTGTGTGTGAGTGTGTGTGTGTGTGTGTGTGTGTGTGTGTGTGTGTGTGTGTGTGTATTTGTGTGTTCATGAATAAGCCAGGTATTAAACCATGACCTCATTCAGAGTGGATATATGAAACATTACATAATCTGCCCCGCACACACACACACACACACACACACACACACACACACACACACACACACACACACACACACACACACACACACACACACACACACACACACACACACACACAGACACAAATAAACTTAGTGACAGAGTGTGCATTCATACTTACTGCCCCTGAAGAAACAATTAAATATAATACTGCGGAAACACATGATCACCATGTGCTCTGATGATCTACTCCAGTCCGGTCATTCATTCATTTTTCTGAAACTTGGTCGCACCGCTCAGAATTATCTTACATGTCATTAGAATAACAGCGTCTGCCAAATTACTGAATGTTACTCATTGAATATCCTCTAGGAAAAGGGTTAGATCAAAGTTTCCCATGGCAAATGTTTGGAAAATAATACTATTGTGCCAGAGAGGTTTGCCAATCTATGCTGTGCTTGGTCGGCCGCTCTCCTCCCTCTCTCTCTCCATCTCTGTTTATAGAAAATCTCACTCTCTCTCTGCGTCTCTGTATGTCATGTGCTGCCTGCTATGTGTGTATGTGTGTGTGTGTATGTGTGTGTTTGTCTATGTGTGCATGTATATGCATGCGTGTGTGTGTGTGTGTGTGTGTGTGTGTGTGTGTGTGTGTGTGTGTGTGTGTGTGTGTGTGTGTGGTTGTGTGCATTGGTCTTTGTGAAAGGCCTAGGGTAGGGGCTCAAAGTGCCACTCCCCAAGTGTCTTGACCTCTATAAATGATGAAACATGAATCACGATAGGAGGGACTGAGAGAGGGAGAGGGAGAGGGAGAGAGAGAGAGAGAGAGAGAGAGAGAGAGAGAGAGAGAGAGAGAGAGAGAGAGAGAGAGAGAGAGAGAGAGGGAGAGAGGGTGACAGGTGTGTGATGAGATCAACCAGTGAACGTAGCCACATTACCTGTGAGTCTCTATTTTTCTAACATTCATCCAATACTAAGTTTTCTCCCCTTTAAAGCATTGCTCTATTTACAGATTGTTTTATATTGGAAACCATGTTGATTAAACACAGGAGAGGATAGGGGAGAATAGGACAGGAGAGGAGAGGGAGGAGAGGAGGGGAGAGGAGAGGAGAGAGAGGAGAGGAGAGGAGAAGAGAGAAAGGAGAGGAGGAGAGGAGAGAGAGGAGAGGAGAAAGATAGAAGATGGTAGAGGATAAGAGGAGACAGAGAAGGGAGAGAGGAGGAGAAAGAAAGAGGAGGGGAGAGGAGAAGAGAAGAGAGGAGAGGAGAGGAGGAGTGAAGAGGAGGGGAGGAGACTAGAGGAGGGGTGTAAAGGAGGCGAGGAGAGCCAGTCATGAGACTGAGGGGTGATGAACCCTCTTCCTCCTGGGTGTGACCGGGCATCACTGCAGGGCCAGAACTTGATCGAGGGTAAATGTAAATTAACCAACAGTCCTTCCATATTTATTCTGAGGCTGGAATAAACACCATAAACACCCATAACTGCAAAAAATAAAATCACACATATTAATATGAATGCCCATTGTATCACTGGTAAAATGTTTCGATTCTGGCAAAGAAAAAGATTTTGGCATGGTAAAAGACAAAAGGACACACACACAGACACAAACATACACGCTTACACACACACACGCACACACACACACACACACACACAGACGCACACACATGCATACACACTCACGCACTCAGTTTATCACAACAGTGTGTGTTCACGTGACGGGTTCCCAGACTGGGGGCGGCAGCTGAATGAGGTGTAGTGTGAGCCGGAGTGCACTTCCCTCCTTACCATTGTCATCGTCGCTGGCGACTGAATGGGCAGGACGGGTGCTAGTTTGGATCTGTTGGAGGGTCTGAATGATCACATCACACGGGTGTCCTGCAGCGCCGAGCAGCTTCAGTGCGTTTGGGTTCGGTGGGACGAATGAAATTCCCCAGGTGTCGCTATATTCAATATGAAGGGCTAATTAAAAACCAAGTGTGGGTAGAATAGGAGAAAGTCAAACAAACAAGTCAATTAAAATCTTGTTTTGCGACGAAGGAAGAAAGGAACCAAAATAACTATGCACACACACACACACACACGCACACACGCAGACACTCACACACCACACACACACACAGACACTCACACACACACAAACACACACACACACACACACACACACACACACACACACACACATACACACACACACACACACACTCGCAAGCACACACACATTCACACACACACAAACACTCACACACACACACACACATTCACACAAATACACACACACATACTCGCACGCACACACTCACGCACACACACACATTCACATTGGGCCAAAGGGTTTTGTTGTTGCAGCTCCTTCTATTGCTTAATTTTACGATACATCTTCTCATCGAGCCGCGCACGTACACCTTCAGCTCCTCCAGCCTTCTGGTTCGAGAGCTTCCTGTGTTTCTCCTCCTCGTTCTGGGCTCTCTCTGACGGTTCTGTCTCACGCGTTCGTGGAGTTAATATAAATTGATAGCGCACGCACACACCGACCCTGCCTGGAAACGAACGTCAATAGCATCCGATATCAGCATCAGCACCTCCCGGAGCATCGCGAGGTTACAGGTCTCTGCTGGGTGAAGGCGGGGCTCTTCCTTATGAGGGAGGGGCTGGAGGGTGGGGCTGCTGCTGGTGTTTTGGGTGTTCATCGGCAGCGCTATTGATGGAATGACTCATACACACACACGCACACACATACACACACACACACACACACCCACACCCACACACACACACACACACACACACACACAGACACATACACACACACACACACACGCACACACAGAGCATGGAGCAGTTGGTGCAGCAGAGAGCCGCGGGCCGTGGTCGGACTGCATGGAATATGAAGTATTAAACAGCCTGAAAAAAATGCAGATCCAACCTACGGTGAAGACTGCATTGAGCAGGAGACGTGAATGGACCCAGACAGCAGAGACACTAAGTGATGAGTGTATCCCCACCCTAGGATTGGCTGCTGAACACCACGAGGAGGTGTAGAGACGCAGCGACACACAGTTATCACATCCTGCTGATAAAGCATGCAAGTGAAGGATAGAGACCCCACGACGACTACTGATATCAGACCTTCGAGTCCCAAACACACACACACACACACACCTTCGCACACACATACGCACATATACACCCCCCCCACACACACACACACACACATACATACACATGCACGCGCACACATGCACGCACAAGCATAGCATACACAATCCCTCTGATAAAGGTTGAAGCCCAAAGTTTGGCAGAAGAGGTTGGGTCATACAGAGCCTATTGAGGATAACATGAAGAGAAACTACATTCTTTAATGTGGTTGTTGACGTAGCCATTGGATCCTTAAAGGATTGGTTTGAAACACTGGGTGAGGTGAGAGACACATTTTGAGTGCCGCTCAATTTCAAATAACTGGATGCTATGGAATTGAGGAACCAGTGTTACAAGCTCTACAGCACATTAATCACTGGAGATGGAGGTTACTTTGATGGAAAGGAACTGGCTGCAGAAATTAGTAAGTTGCCGAGCTTGCATTCTGATGACATGAATGCATTAGAGCATCTCTCTTTCATTAAAAATAAAAATCTGAAGGAACTGTATCCCAATCTGTGAATTGCCTTGCCACAATGCATAGATGTTGTACAGTTAGTTTACAGTTAGTTTTCCAGAAGGCTTATGTAGTGGAAGCATATCAGTTAGATATATTTGGGCCTAAACCATGTAGTGATTTATAGGTTAGCAACATGATTTTAAAATAAATTCTCTGACCTACAGGAAGCCAATGTAACGATTGAAGAATTGGTGTAATATGTTCAAATTGTTTGGTCTTTGTTAGAACTCTAGCAGCAGCATTCTGACCAAGCTGAAGCTTCCTTAGAGTTTGATTTGGGAGACCTGTAAGGAGACCATTGCAGTAATCAAGCATACATTTTAAGAGGATAACATGGATGCTGATCCATAATATGGTTATTTATTTAAGTAAGTTTAGTAATTTATTTTTTACTGTATTGGAATGGTGGGTTCAAGTTTTTTTATGTTATGCCACCTTGTTATGCCACCTCAAAGTATACATTAAACATTTTTCAAGAACATACTGTATCTGTTGCATTTATTAATGTACTCTAGCCTGCTTTCCTCTTAAAATGTAACAGACTGCTGCATCGTCACAGAATATATGAAAAAGATAGGAATCTCTACCTCAGAATTTGAAAAGATGGGGTTCTCCAAATAGTATTTCGCATTGGGCCCCCAAACAGCTAGAAACTTCCCTGTATGTGTGTGTGCGTTTGTGTGCTTGCGTGTGTTTTATCACTTTCAATTGAAGGGCACAGCGAGTGCCTCGACTTGGTGACGAAAGCTGTACAGGGCTGGCTGGACGACCTGTGCAACGACGATTCCTAGTGGAGGCGCAGCGCCCTGCAGGAAACACACCGTGATGGAGCCTGCAAGGTTAGAAGTTAGAAATGGATCATGAGGCACTAGTTTGGTAGTTGGTCCACAGGCTGAGTGTGATGGAGCAGGATTACTGTGGAATATGACAAAGATGTAAATGTAAGTTATTAAATGTTCATTATGAGATAAACCTTGTAGTCAAGAGTAGATGGAATTAAGAAGTCTGGTAGGTTTATGTAGGCTTAATATGGAGCCTATTGTTTCATTTCTTATTCAGAAATGGGGGGGGGGGGAACTAATTAAAAAGTATTTAATAATCAATAAATGCTGGCGTTAAATTGTTGGCGCTAAAACACTTAATTGAATGAATATTGCATTAATTATCAATCATTGATTGATTGATTGAAAGCATCCGAATCAATGACGAAGATAACAAGGACGCGCCCCCGTGTGCTGACGTCATTCGTTGCTTTTCCTCGCGGAAGGATTCGTGAGAAAAAAGTTCAGTTCCGGGATCGTGATCAGCAGCTGGACGCGCTTCTGACGGTGATAAAGTAGTGCGGCAACCATCCGGAGCGCCTCAGGGCACAGGGATACACGGATTGCGGTAATAAAGCTTTGCGTACCAGTGCGCGTCAGGGCGGAGGGATATACGGGAGTGCAGTGATAAAGTAGTGCGAACCGGAGCGCGTAGCGCGTCAGGGCGGAGGGATACACTGGGTGTGTAGCAGGTGCGTGACGCAAACAGGAGATAACCTGCTCCCTGCATTAAGGCTTACGGAGTAGCGGACAACACAGACCCTCTCTATCCCTAGAACGAGCCGCCTCCGCTGCACCCTGACCGGCTACAGTGACGGGATGAGCCGGTGAGTCCCGTTTTCTGCCATTTCGTTAATGTGGTGCAGCTATTCCGGAGCTAGCGCTAGCCTGTGGCTAACAACTGATAACATGGTGGACAGGTGACGACAGTAGCATCATAACAGCTGCTACAGCACCCCAGGGTGCTGGTGGGCTCTGTAATGATGTCGGCATACAGTAGATGTATTATAACCTGCATGCACTCTTATGTGACGACATCATCACAGATGGTCACACTCTGGTACAGTGTGTGTGTGTGTGTGTGTGTGTGTGTGTGTGTGTGTGTGTGTGTGTGTGTGTGTGTGTGTGTGTGTGTGTGTGTGTTGATGTGGGATGTCTGGATGTGGGGATGTGTGTGTATGTACGAGCCACCACACCCCATCCTTAAATAAAGTTAATGCCAGACCACTTCCTCCCTGGCTCCTGGCTGAGTCACCTGTTGCAGTTCAGCACCCCCCCAGCCGCGCTGGATAGTTGAGGTATGAGAGGACCGGCCTCTAACACAGTCAGAGCAGTCTCTGTTACAAAGAGCCAATAGATTATGGTTATTTCATGGGGTTCCTGCTAGTGTTTCACAGCATCATCCCCCCCCCCCCCCCCCCCCCCAGACACTCTGCTCACAGTGTGACTCGACTGGGACTGAGTTTGGTGTATGACACGTGGCGCAGTCTCTCCCTCCCTCCCTCCCTCTCTCTAGCACACAAACACAACAGGGAAAGTGTGTGTGTGTGTGTGTGTGTGTGTGTGTGTGTGTGTGTGTGTGTGTGTGTGTGTGTGGGGAGCATGACTCACTGATGTCGTCGTGACTGTGAGGGTGAGTGGAGGGGGGGGGGGGGGGTTGACTGATTGAGACGTGTGTGTTGTGTATAGAGGGCAGGGGTAAGGCTAGTGGACTCCCAGCCCAAAAGGTACTGGGTTTGATTCCCTGCTGTCTGCAGTAGGTATCCTTCAGAAAGACGCCTTACTAGACATACCAGTTACCTGCCTGGTGTGAAGTAGTCCATGATTGTGTTCTCCAGCGCTCCAAACGGTGCAACCAACCAACTGAATCTTGCATAGTATCCACAGTTTGTTCATGCATCAGAATTCGTGGCGAACTGCTGTTGATAAAGCGAGCACCGGCCTGATGTTTGTTTACCTCCAGCTCTGCCAAGTACTGCAGGGAATCCGGGTGTTTGTGCTGGCTTCAGGACGCCTGTTTGATTAAGGGACAGGCTTCTTATCAGGGAGCAGTGAGGCTAGGTCAACAACCATCTGGCTTCACAATGTTTAAATGGACCTTTCCTGACAGCCTAAATCTCTCCAAGCGCCATGGCTCACTATTTGCCTCTAGTTGCCAACTGAAGATGACACGGAGCCCCTGTAAACATTATGGTGGGATGCAGATACCTGTAGGCCTCACCTCTCTACCTGTAGGCCTCGCCTCTCTACCTGTAGGCCTCGCCTCTCTACCTGTAGGCCTCGCCTCTCTACCTGTAGGCCTCGCCCCTCTACCTGTAGGCCCGCCCCTCTACCTGTAGGCCCGCCCCTCTACCTGTAGGCCGGCCCCTCTACCTGTAGGCCCCGCCCCTCTACCTGTAGGCCCCGCCCCTCTACCTGTGGGCCACACCCCTCTACCTGTGGGCCACACCCCTCTACCTGCTAATTAATCAAAATACATTGGAAATAATCAAACAAGCTTTGGTTTATTTACGCATTTTTTTTATATTCAATTGCACTCCGAACAAAAGGCTAATGTAAACGTTATGATTAGGGATGGGCATGATTAATCGACGATCGACTAATTGATCGTTAAGAAATTCGTCGATTACGTAATTTTTACATCGATTAAACTAATGCAGTGTGCAGTTAAACATTTTACCACACGGGGGCAATATTACAATTTGCGGCTCCTCCCCCGCAATAAACATCCCGCTTTGAACGGTGAACTCTTTACGCCTAGCAGCTAGGGTTGCCGCGGTATACGGTATTACCGGTGTTACCGGTGTTGAGGCCAACACCGATTATTATTATTATTATTTTTATTTTTTTGTAATAAAAAAACAATTCAGTAAAAATGAATAATATAATTAAGAACATTTAAATGTGTAGAATAGGCCACAGTTCTGCTCTGTGCGGGAGAATTGGCGCGCCGAGAATTGACGCACTTCCTTAAGCCCAGTTCAGACCAAAGATTCACCTGCAACGCCTTGCAACTCGCAACTCCTTGCAACGCCTTGCAACGCCTTGCAACGAGACGGGCTGCAACGTTCTAAAACTGGGCAGTTCACACTGGCTGCAACGCGCTGCAACGGGCTGCGACGCTAGGTGGTTTCCATAGTAACTGTGAACGCTTAGGTTAGGTTAGATTAGTTAGGTTTGCAATTAGTTTTATTTTTATTTTACTTGAGAGTAGGCTAGAGTTACTATGTCTTGTCATTCTCCACTACATCTGCATTGGAGTAAATAGCTGGAGCTTACAGTTAGTTTAGATTACCGTTGTTGGATACATTGCATTTTCCGGTCATTTGTCGTCCTCATATTTGTATTTGGACACAATTATTCATGTCTGCGATCATCACAGAGTCCACAAGCAGCAGGTCGCAATCCCCGATGGGTCACAATTCATGGCAGACCGTCAATCTGCGACCACACTGTAAATGCGGGGAAAATGAGTCAAACCCCAACCAAGTGTTTTCAGGTCATTTGTCGTCCTCATATCTGTATTTGGACACTATTATTCGTGTCTGCGATCATCACAGAGTCCACAAGCAACGCAGGTCGCAATCAACGATGCCACAATCAATCTAGCGCACCGTCGAATTCTGCGCCCACACTGTAAATGCAGGAAAAATGAGACAAACCCCAACCAAATCTTTTCAGGTCATTTGTCATCCTCATATCTGTATTTGGACACAATTATTCGTCGTAGAATTCAGCAAGATTAAAAGTGCAAATACATCAACAAAATACGACAGTACGGTACCGGGACGGAGTAAGGCCGTGACGTACAAGTTGTTCTGTGCTGTGATTGGCTGAAGAGGAATAGTTAAATCGCCGCGTTCTAAAACTGGACCTTGCGATTTGACATGTTCAATCTCTGGCGACTCCTTGCGACGGCTTGCAACGGCTTGCAACGGCTTGCAACGACCCGTTCACACCGCCCCTGCGACGTTCTAAAACCGTCTCGTTGCAAGCCGTTGCAAGGTGAATCTTTGGTCTGAACTGGGCTTTACAAGACCAGCAACCATAGCAACACCGGTAAACAAACCCAGAGAAGCCCAATCCCTACGTGAGCTCCCCGCGCTACGGCCATCCGGAGGCGCACAGAGCTTTTGGTTGTGATATTATGATACATAAAATTATATTATACTATTATTAGAGCTGTCAGTTAAACGCGTTATTAACGGCGTTAACGCAAACCAAATTTAACGGCGTTAAAAAAATTATCGCGCGATTAACGCAATTATTTTATATTAAAAAAATAATAATAATTCTTTGGCTCAAAACAAAGAAGCAGTAGCCTGACTGCTATGTTCAAATGACATTTGTTCAAAGCAGTCGTTTAATTGCACTATATGCTCTTTTTTTGTATCGTCCTTTTTTGATCAGTATATGCCAATGTTATCAATAAAAAATCATTTGCACAAGGCAAGCCGATGCAAATGATTTTTTTCCATGTTGATAAGAGAATTAAATTGAGAAGAATTATGGGACAAGAAAATCAAGGGATATTTAGCATAGAAAAATAATTTGCGATTAATCGCGAGTTAACTATGACATTAATGCGATTAATCACAATTAAATATTTTAATCGCTTGACAGCTCTAACTATTATATATAGAACGTTATAAGACGCCGAGAATTGGCTCGCTGCCAGCCGTTGTCACCGAGTGTGAGAGGAGAGTTGACGGAGAAGATGGCGGTTGACCTATAGTTTCAAAGTTAATACCGTTTATACAGGTAATACCGGTGTTGACACGAGCGTATTACTCGGTGTGAAAATGTCCACACCGCGGCAACCCTACTAGCAGCTATAAAAAGCTATAAAAACTATAAAAACTACAAAATGACTATTAATGCAGGCTATGTGGAAAATGCGCCGACTTTGGCTCAGCCTGGCTCCGCCCTCTTCAGCTACGTAGCTAGGATGGCTGCCGTTGAGTACGAAAAGTGTACATCGCCACACACTTCGCGATTTGACCGTTTTCAGTACACTTATTTTCGCCCGATCTGAATCGAACGTATTCAAACTTAGACTAGTAAGTACGGATAGTATGGATATTGGAACACGGCGATGTAATCATGAAGCGGACGAGGCCACGGCGAAGTCTGGTGTGGGACTATTATGATTGAAAAAATGACTTATTGGGGAGCACTATAGGCCTACCACTCAAGGCGAGGTTAGCATCGAAGCAGAAATAAAGAACTTTCTGAGCCCCTGGATTGTGGAAAGTTGTTCCCCCGCCTTGCCAAGTTAGCACGGAGGTATTTGTGCATCACGCAACGTCGGCCCCCTCAGAGCGGGTGTATTCGGCGGCTGGGCGCCTGGACGGTCACCAGGGTACGGTCGCGTCTGACCCCAGAGCATGTCGACATGCTCATCTTTCTGAACAAAAATCCGTAGACTGGTTGGTTAAGTTATAATTAGAGCTGTCAGTTAAACGCGTTATTAACGACGTTAACGCAAACCAAATTTAACGGCGTTAAATGTTTTATCGCGCGATTAACGCAATTATTTTATAAAAAAAATTAAAAAAAAACTTTTTTTTTTTTCTTTTTTCTTTGGCTCAAAACAAAGAAGCAGTAGCCTGACTGCTATGTTCAAATGACATTTGTTCAAAGCAGTCGTTTAATTGCACTATAGGCTCTTTTTTTGTATCGTCCTGTTTTGATCAGTGTATATGCCAATGTTGTTATCAATAAAAAATCATTTGCACAAGGCAAGCCGATGCACTTCACCATGTTGATAACAGAATTAAAATGAGAAGAATTATGGGACAAAAAAATCAAGGGATATTTAGCATAGAAAAAGAATTTGCGATTAATCGCGATTAATTAGAGTTAACTGACATTAATGCGATTAATCACGATTAAATATTTTAATCGCTTGACAGCTCTAGTTATAACATGATTGGTTTTTTGATATTATTATTGTCATTATTTGGGAAGAAACTAGGGTTGTTTATTTTTAGTTATGTTTATGAGCACCGGCTTCGAGCTGCATGCTCCGTTGCTTAGAGCAGAGTAGCGCAAAACTATTGAACGGATCTGGTTTAACTGAGTTGTTCATTTAATAATAAAGATCCCAATGAGGAAAACACGCTGCATTTGTAATTTCATTTCTTTTTGAATATAATTTTTATTTTTTATTTTAATGTAAATTATTAACGATTAATAGACTAATTGATCGTTAATTCTCCCGACGATCGACTAAGACAACCTAATCGAATGCCCATCTCTAGTTGTGATTCAGCAGAGCAGAGAAGCCGTCACAACAGAGATGCACACCCATACCCACAACACACATGACCCAGTCAACACACACCACCACACAGTCCACACACCACACAACACCATACAGTCCACACACCACCCAGTCCACACACATCACCACACAGTCCACACACCACCACCCAGTCCACAAGCCCAACACATAGCACCACGCTTCCTGCCGCCACAGAGGCGGGCTAATGATCTTAAATCTGGCAGAGCGGCTCTCCCCATGATGTATCACGGTGGTGTGAATCATCGCAGCAGCAGGCGTGCAGTGCTCAGCGCAGCTTTTGGACTTAGAAGAGATGAGGAATCAATTTGAGGTTTGGAGTGAAGTCAGGAGGCACGAGGCACAGGGAGAGGCAGGGGGGAGACAGGAGCCTCTGAGTGGAGAATCACACAGCTGAAGTCAACACCTGGGCCCCGTTTCCCGATAACGATGGATCTTCGCTCGTACGATCATTCTCCCGATGGATCTTGCGATCCATCGTCAATTTCTTTGGAGCGTTTCCCGAAACTCCTCTTAACGTGAACGCGCATTCGCTGCTCTCACGACGTCGTAGGATTGTAACTGTCTACTGACACGGTGCTGAAATGGGCTCCGTAGGAGGGGGAGACGCAGGAATGTCGCAGGAAAATTGTGTTAAAAAGGGTTAAAATATATCCCCATCAAGGACAACAGCAGAGTAGCCTACAAAAAAAATAGACTGCAATTATATGAATGCTAAAGACATTAAAACACAATTGATTAGGCTTAAACCGACATATATCAGTCCTAATCCTGAATGCACGGCATCACGGCATTTTCCCCCCTGAAATAATTCCTCTTCACACCTGTGAATAACCCGGGAGACGTCCATGATGAGGAATACAACGAAGCCCACCGTCTGGCCCGGTGCATCGTTGAGCGCACGATCGGGAGGTGGAAGTTACGCTTTAGATGCCTTCACAAGTCAGGCGGAGGGCTCCAGTTTTCGCCGGCCAAGTCATGCGCCGTGATATGTGTGACGGCTATGTTGCACAACATTGCAGCTAAGGCTGGGGTGGCATTGCTTGAACCGGAGGACGTTGAGGACGATGACGATGAGGAAGATCGGTGTGAGGACGGCCTCCCTCATAACTACACGGCTGGTTTTCATGCGCGTCGAATAGTGATTGAGACTTTTTTTTAACCCCTTCCACCCTCCCTCATGTCACTAAACATTCCCGTCAACGTGACCAATCCCCACCATATCCCAGCCTTTTGCCTGCTTCTTTGCTTGTTTTTTATAATTTTTTTTATTTCTTTATTTTTTATTTTTTTTAATTTGTTGTTTTTACATTATTTTATGCTACGTTTTATGAGTAGCCTATGTCAGTCTGCACAAATCCCCCCACTTTCTCTCACACTTTGAGTGCCCTGCCTGCGCAAACATTTTCTGGACTGTGCCGTTTTATTTTGGCCATTTTAACATCTTTATTAATAAATTAATTAATAATCTTTATTAATTACCAAACTAAGAACATAAAGGCGCAATGCGTTTTAATAAACGCATCCAATATACGGAATGTCCGATGGTGACGCCACTGAGGCTATAGCTGACGATGCTCTTAGCGTCCTACGAGTACCTACGAGCACCCCTGGAGTACTCGTTAGCTACGAGCGTTTTCAAGACGTTCGTGACCAACGATGCTTTCGGGAAACGCGGTGAAAACTCTACGATGCTCTTTCGACGCACTTCACGATCCACTTAGGCTAACGACGCTTTCGGGAAACGGGGCCCTGGAGTACACAGTGTTTACACACCCACGGGGAGGGTGGAACCAAAGAGAGTTAATAAACATTTGGATTAGTGTTTGTGTGTCACACTGACTTCTCATATAGAAGTCAGAACTTCGCCATGGCTACCGTCGTCATTCACTCCTTGCCACCGTTACGAGGTTGTTTATCGCCATGGCGATGAGGGAAGGGATGACCATTGGCTCAGGGGGAGTCTGTTAACAAGTGCGTCTCTGTAAAACCTGGAGCAAAGACCGCGGAGGTGGGGTCAACTGCCGTCCATTAGCTGGTGTTCAAGAGGAATCACAGTTTTATGAGAAACAGCTGACGCTCAGTGGGTTAATTAGCAGGCAGAGGGAGCCTGGGTATGGTTGTTGGCATGTGGGCCAACAAGCAGGCTGTGGTGTTTAACGCAGTGCCGTTAACTGAGTTTTGTCCCACGGTGTAGTCATATGGGACCGGGGGGTTCTCTGGATCTTAAGGGTTCTCTGTATGGCAAGTTTGGGAAATATGTGTTGACTATTGTTTACACGTAGCAGGGTATTTATAGAAACGAATATTTCCCCCCATCCGCTTTCAAAAATAACATTGTGCATAGGGCTGAACGATCTATCGTTTTCGACCGAAAATCGCGATCTCAAGCATTACGATTTTGGGATCGTCAAAGCTGCGGTTTTTATTTTTTATTTTTTTTTATTTATTTATTTATTTTACAAAAGTGCAATTATTTTGATGCTGATGAACCATTGAAGCAACTTTACTTAAGAAAGAGGGCTCCCTTTTTATTTGACTTTTTTGGTTGTTTCTTAGGTACTTGAATAAACAGTCTTGCATTTGAAATCTGTTGCCAGCAGTTTTCATTATTGCATTACCTTAATGGAATTCATTGGTTATATTAATTTATACTGAAACTTGATTTAAAGAAAATAAATCGTGGTTGAAATCGAAACCGCAATCTCTACCAGAAAAACCATCTCTACCAGAAAAAAACTACAGCTCTTCGCTGCTCTCGACGCATATGATATACGTCACTCACCACACCCGCACTTGGAACTCGGCACAGAGATGGCGATCTCTCTGCTCCACTTCACTACTTTTTTTCAAGGCGATAAAAGCATAGAAAGAGGTGAAAACCACTATAAGTCGGGGCATGTGGAGAGTTTTAGTTATGTGCCATCTCTATGTGCCATCTCTGTGCCGAGTTCCAAGTGCGGGTGTGGTGACGTATATCATATGCGTCGAGAGCAGCGAAGAGCTGTACTTCACAAAGTGGCCTCACATAAAACCTAAAATTATCAAACTTCTTCACAAAATTTTTTAGTTTTCTTTGCATGAAAAATTATCATTTAAATCCACAAACAACATATGTGTAATCCAGGGCATATAAAGACTGGGACCAGAAAATAATTATTTTCTCTCCATTGACTCCCATTCACATTTATCGATCTCATAGGTCCCATGAGCCCTACCGGAAGCTGCGTGACCTCGCCACTCCATAACTATGCCAAACCTATAGGCGGCAGTGTAGGGAGAAGGATAAATCCATGCAAGCCAATCAGAATCCTCAGTTTCTCCCCGTTGACACAACAACACATAACCAGCGTTTTCAGAAATTTCCACTTTGGCCGGAGTTTTTACTAATGATCGTTTTCTGTGATTAAAAACAGTGTTTTCGTGTAAATGAGAGGCCAAACCGCGTGAAAATATCTGTGTTTTCCCTTCGTGTAAACAGGGCCTGAATGGGTCCGAAGTGTTGACGTCAGAAACTGGTGCCCTGGGTGTCTGACCTCATCATACCAGAGCACACAATCAAATCTCACAGAGACAAAAGACTGACTGATCCCTACTAGAGCTGGCCTGTTTCTATATTTATCTGTACTAAACAAGGCTGGAGTCATATGGTTAGGATCTGCTGTTACTGCCACAACAGAACCCTCTGTTCATCTTTCTGTTCATCTCGCTCGCTTTCTGTGGATTCTTCGATTATTGAGAATGAGATTTAGATTTTCCTTCTTGATGTTCATCACCTTTCAAACAACAAGCTGATATTGTTGATCGATTTATGTTTTAGGACAACTGATAAACTGTCTTCGATTGCCACTCACACGAACGCATCCCATTAACTGGAATTTTTCTCCTACCTGACATTGACACTCATTAGTACTGTTCCTGTATTTCCTCCTGGCTCCACCCTCCGGTCTCTGCAGTGTGGGCTGTGTCTGCTGATCTCTGTTCTTCCAGTGCAGCATTCTCCCTGCCAGAGGCTGCCCATCAGCCTGCCAGCCAGCAGTATGTCAGGTAATTACCACACCTCTGCACAGTGGCGCTGAATTATTCATTCAATCAACATTTTACTTGGAAGCATTTTCCATGGGACATTGGCTCAAGCCCCGAATGTTTACTGAATCGCCTCAGGACCTTTTTATTATTGAACCTTTGACAAAAATACAAACACAAATTTCCCCCGGATCTATTGATTTGTGTTTCTAGTAATGCATGAAAGCCCTAAAAAATAATCCAACATTGATTAAAAACCAAAGTATATTCTGGGTCTTCTGTGTGTCATGACTCTGCAATGAGTGTCTGCAATGAGTGTAAAATATCAAATGAAATGGGGCGCTCCTCTGTTTGAGCGACTCGTGATTGAAAGGCTACTTTATAACATATTTAATTTATTAATTCACATTTTTGTTCAGTTTAAACCGTGACAATATTCTTATGAACTATGGACACTGTCAAATCTAAGTTGGTGGAATTTAAAAGCCATTCTGCAACAAGTTAAGGAGGTTTATTCTCTGCTGGGGTCACTGCGTATCCAAATCCACCGAGACGCAGTTACGCCAGAGTGGACCATCTGAAGCTTCATCACGCTTGCCAGACAGTTGACTTATCACCCGATCAACTGGATTTCATACCAAAAACTCTGATAAAAAAGAGACAATACGGAGGAAAAGTGGATTGAGAGGAGGAATTAGGAACAGGATTAGGAGACGAGGAAGGTAAGCTACCGTTACCTGCTGTCACTTTGTCAAATGTGCGATCACTGCGTAATAAGATGGATGAGCCTGCGGCCCTGGTTAAAGTTGATTCTGACTACCGAAATACAAGTTTATTCTGTTTCACTGAAACATGGCTAACTGAATACATTGCAGTAGGCTTAGATGGCTTCACATTCATACGCTCTGACCGGGACACAGAAAGAACAGGGAAATCAATCGAGGGCGGTCTATGCATGGCTGTAAATGACAGATGGGCAACGAATTTCACAGTGCGTGAGAGGCACTGCTCACGCCACTACGAAATCATGATAGTGTCTTTTCGTCCCCACTATCTTCCCCGTGAATTTCAACAACTGACTGTAATTCTTGTTTATGTCCCTGGCCCTGACAACGCGCTAGCAGCAGAGCGCATTTTAGAATGCTACAACAATGCCGTCTCCAGGGCAACTGACCAGCCTGTATTTTTGCTTGGAGATTTCAACAGCTGTGACGTCATCGCACTTCTCCCAAATTAGACACGTTTGGACAGGACGCTCGATTTATGTCTAGGAAACATTCCTGGTGCATATGTATCAAAGCCCTACCCTGCCCTTGGGTCGTCAGATCATAATGTAATTTTACTACTGCCTAAGTATAGACAAAAATTAAAAACACACAAAATCCTGACCAAAACCATCAAGGTCTGGAATAATGATTCTGTAGAAAAGCTGAGAGGATGTTTTGAGTTTACGGACCGGGGAATATTCGTCAAAGCATGCAATGGTGACCTAAACATGCTGAATGAATCCATATGCTCTTACCTCTCATTTTGTGATGATAGTGTTATTCCAACCAAACGGATCAAGCAGTGTTATTCCAACCAAACGGATCAAGCACTATGCCAACTACAAGACGTGGGTAACCAGAGAACTCAAACACTGTCTCAATTTGAAAAAAATAGCTTTTATTCAAGGAGACAAACAATGTGTCAAAGACCCCACAAGGGAGCTGAAGCAGAAGACCAAGTTAGCCAAGATCAAATACAAGGACAAAATGGAGAGTTTACCAGTGGAGATGTGAGGGATGCCTGGAAGAGTCTGAACATCATGATGGGCAGAACTCCGAATGCTGCCAAGATACAATGCCCAGACCCTGTTGCCTTTGCTGAAGAACTAAACACCTTCTATGCCAGATTCAACAGCACTGGTTCTGTGGAGGATGGAGTCACATACAACTACCCCTCTGATTCCATCTGTGTAGAGGAGAAGAGGGTTGTTTCAATCTTTACCCGTCTCCAGTCTACAAAAACTCCCAGACCAGACAGGCTGAAGGGACGGATATTGAAGGAGTGTGCAACCCAGCAAGGTGGTGTGATGACACAACTCTTTCAGCTATTTCTGGATGCCAGCTTTGTTCCCAGGGCATGGAAGGAGACTACCATCATTCCTGTTCCTAAAAAGCCTCATGCCAAAGCCATGAACGATTTCCGACCTCACCTCTATCCTCTGCAAATGTATAGAGAGAGTTGTTGCAGAGGAACTCACCACCATGGTTGGAGAAAGTCTGGATCCATTGCAGTTTGCCTATAAACCAAGACGGGGTGTGGAGGATGCCATTCTAGCTCTCCTGGACACTGTGACAAGGCACCTTGACTCCCAACACTCCTTTGTCAGGATTCTATCCATGGATTTTTCATCAGCCTTCAACACATTAAATATCAACACACTTCTACATCACCTTCAGCAGCTACAAGTCAACCCAAAACTGATGCTCTGGATTAAGGAGTTCTTGATGAACAGACCCCAGCATGTGAGCGTGCAAGGTGGGACATCTACCAACACCATTTTAAATACAGGAGTCCCACAAGGATGTGTCTTGTCACCAATTTTCTCTTCTATATACACAAATGAGATCACCTGCAAGATCAATGGAGTAAAACTATTTAAATAGACTCATGACATGGCGTTGGTGGCCAACCTGACAGACGAGCACACCCTGTCCACTTACAGGCAGAATGTCAGCACCATGGCCCTGTGGTTCAAGGAGAGCTCACTGCAACTAAACATCAGCAAGACCAAAGAACTGTGTTGCCATAGGTGCTGGGCACCCGAAAACCCACATCCACTCTCCACACCTTTTAAGACTGGAGGGGCAAGTGGTTGAACAGGTTAAGCATTTCAAGTACCATGGCACCCAGATTGACCACCGCCTGTCCTTCAACTAGCACGTAGACAGAGTTTACAAAAAAGCCCAACAACGCACGTGTCTCCTGAGGTAGCTGAAAGGGTTCGATGTCAGAAAGGACATTTTATTAAAGGTTTAACAGACACTGATCGAATCTGTCATCTCCTTCAACATTACATCTTGGTACAGCTTCCTAACAAGCAGAAGCAAGGGAAAACTGGCTAGGATAATTAAGCAGGCAAGCAAGATAACCAGTAGGGTTGCCGCGGTGTGGACATTTTCACACAGAGTAATACACTCGTGTCAACACCGGTATTACCGAGTATAAACGGTTTAAACTTTGAAACTAGGTCAACCGCAATCTTCTCCGTGAACTCTCTTCTCACACTCGGTGACAGCGTCTGGCAGCACGCCAATTCTCGGTAACGGCGTCTTATAACGTTCTATATATAATAGTATGATATAATTTTATGCATAATATCACGACCAAAAGCTCTGTGCGCCTCCGGATGGCCCTAGCGAGGAGAGCTCTCGTAGGGATTGGGCTTCGCGGGGTTTGTTTACCGGCGTTGCTATGGTTACCGGTCTTGTGTGTTCCAAGGATTTATTTGGTAGTCTATCTATTATTATTATTACATTTTTATTTTCTCTGTGTTGCCGGTGTGCAACACAGAGGAATCGGTGTTGTCCTCAACACCGGTAACACCGGTAATACTGTATGCTGCGGCAACCCTAATTACCAGCATCCAAAGAAAACGGCTTTCAGGCTTGCAAACTCAAGCAGTGGAAAGGAAGACTAATTCCATTCTCCTGGATCCCTCCCACCCCCTCCACGGCTGTTTTGAGCTGCTTCCATCAGGCAGAAGATACAGAGTGCCTCTAGCCAAAAAAATTCTCGATACAAAATCCTTCATCCTTCACACACACAACATACTTCTTACACAAGCACCACATACACACAATTAGAGAAGACACTGCCTTCAATCAAAGACAATTTTCTAATATGGCAACATGTTGGACAAATAAAGCTTTTGAACTTTTGAACTACATAAACAACAGACCATGGACAAACGTGAGGATTCATACTAGTGTGCAGTGATCACTGTGACCGTTGGTGTCTGTCTGCTGTCCTCGGGGAAACTACAGTGTTTCTGAGGGCTTTCTCTAGAAACATCTTATTGATTGACGGCAGGGACAGCCCCTCCCCTGACCTCATGAGACAGATGGCTACGGAGAGATGCAGGCACATTGAAGCCACACACATCATAGGAGGACACTTGAACCAGTTTGACTGAAGCCTTTGGACTCATAGGGCCCTATTTTAACGGTCTGAAACGCAAGTGGGAAAGCGCAAAGCGCAAGTAGCTTTGTGGGCGGTTCTACGGCGCTATCGCTATTTTACAGGCGGATAAATGACGCTTGCGCCACGGCGCAAGCGTCAAAAGGGTTGGTCTGAAGCAGCCTAGTTACCCGTAGGTGTGGTTTGGGCGTAACGTGCAACAAACCAATGAGAGTGCCAGCTCCCATCCCCTTTAAGAGCCATGAGCGCATTTGAATCGGACAAGTTGATATTTTGACAGCGCGTCTGCAGTCTCCGATGAGACAGATGCACATGAATTTGCAAATGGCTTAGTTTATTGCCAAATAATGTGGCCTAATTCACACATGGAATAAGATAAGGGGTTTTCTTCCACAACTTCAGAAATACTGAGTCCTCAAATAAATTTCGGCAAAGAAAACGTATGATAGGCTATAACATATGATATGCGGTAACTGTGGTTCTATTTAATGATACACGCAATACATTATAAACATTGTTTCTTATCAGTATTGTATGCTATCCTAATATGCATGTGTCCCCGCGGTAATAGACATTGCCATTGATTGTATTATGCGTTACGTGTTTAGTTTGCCCAAGTGAAGGAGTTCAAGTACCTCGGGGTCTTGTTCGCGAGTGAGGGAACTATGGAGCGTGAGATTGGCCGGAGAATCGGAGCAGCGGGGGCGGTATTGCGTTCGCTTTACCGCACCGTTGTTACGAAAAGAGAGCTGAGCCGCAAGGCAAAGCTCTCGATCTACCGGTCTATCTTCGTTCCTATCCTCACCTATCATGAGGGTTGGGTGATGACCGAAAGGACGAGATCGCGGGTACAAGCGGCCGAGATGAGTTTTCTCAGAAGGGTGGCTGGCGTCTCCCTTAGGGATAGGGTGAGAAGATCAGCCATCCGTGAGGAACTCGGATTAGAGCCGCTGCTCCTTTACTTAGAAAGGAGTCAGCTGAGGTGGTTCGGGCATCTGGTAACGATGCCCACTGGGCGCCTTCCTTGGGAGGTGTTTCAGGCACGTCCAGTGGGGAGGAGACCTCGGGGAAGACCCAGGACTAGGTGGAGAGATTATATCTCAACACTGGCTTGGGAACGCCTCGGGATCCCCCCGTCAGAGCTGGTCAATGTGGCCCGGGAAAGGGAAGTCTGGGGCCCCCTGCTTGAGCTGCTCCCCCCGCGACCCGACCCCCGATAAGCGGACGAAGATGAGATGATGATGAGAGTGTTAAGTTTGCGTGTGTTTAAACAGAGCACACACGCGCGCCCGCATTCATTAATTCTTTTTAACACTCACTCGCGGTAAAACAATGTTTTTCACGATCAAATAGGCCTACTCATCAATCCTAAAAGTTATGGGCATGTAGGCCTACACGATGTCTGTGTCAAGAAAATATGTGATTGCTGTACGGTGTTTGCAGATGCATTGATTAAAAAGTAGCCTACAACTTATTACCGCTGCATCAGCTGTTCTTTCCCAAATAATTTACCAAGAATGTGCGGCTAGGTAGATGAGAGAAGCAAAGTGTATGCGCGAGGTGCACAAGCAATCCGTATGCATCGCATGCGCATGTATGCTTGCGCCCTTAAAATAGCATCTGAACAACGCGCCACTGACTTTAAACCAGGTATTTCCTGGTCAGTAGCGCAATGGTATTCAGAGACGGCAAAATACCGTTTGCGCCAGAACACGCCTCCTCCTTCCGCCGAACCGCCCCTTGGGGCGCAAGATCATTCCCTAATTTACTGGTGAGTGGCGCAGGTGGCAAAAGAGCGCTCTGCGCCAGTTGTAAACTAGCAACGACACATGCGCCAGTGACTAAGTCACTTGCGCCGGATGCAAGATAGGGCCCATAGTGCCATGCGTTAGTTCATTTTCTGTCGTGGAAACACTAATCATAGTACACAATTATAAACAAATGATAATAACCTTGTTTATATAATTAGTTCTCAATTTATAATTAATTAGTATATGTTCCCCTTGGATATAGAGATGCCTCTCTCACTGGAAGGTGTTAAGATAGTAGGATATCCACTGTAGCCACAAAGTCCGATACTGAGGCCAATCCACTGACTTCTATGTAGATTCCTTAAGCTGTCTTGCAGCCTTGCAGACGTGTCCACTTCAGCAGTAGTGTATTGCACTCTCCACGATGGTCCCTCCCCCTCAACCTTTGTTTCCCTTATTTTAACCCCACAATGCAAACGTTTTCCCTTTTAAGAATCATGTTCACCAGTTGTCTCACTGAATGTATTCTTGATAACTTTTCTGCCTGTACTGTTCCATGATCATGCTCTAAATTTAAATAAAGATGCTGGCCGAATTGTCCTAAAAATTGGTTAGTCGTCATCATGTAGCATGTCTTACATCATGTTTACATGTTTACCTCCTGATCCAGGCAGTTACACCCCGGCCCCGGGGGGCCCCTTCTCGGCCCTCACGCCCAGCATGTGGCCCCAGGACATTCTGGCCAGGTACCACCAGGTAAGCAGCTGTTTTATTCATGAACCCAGAGGCTGCTGGGCGAATCAGGTCAATTAACATAACGTCAGGAAACTGGAATATGGGCGTGGAGCTTTGATGTGCATCAGAGTACAAATATATTTGAGGATAGGTTATTTATGATGCAGGGAGTATAGAAAGGAATTCTATCGACTGACAGCAAGCCAACAGCCTTAGAAGAAACTGCTTATGGTTTTCATTCCAAGTATGTTATACACTGGTTCTAAAGGGGTGTCGTGTATTCAGGGTTTTTGAACGACAGAGCGCTACAGTGTGTTCATACTGAAGAAGCCCAGACAGCAGTCAGCGTTCTGCGGTCAGATTGACGTCCTCCAGTGGTATTGGCTGTGCACACGGCTGCTGTCCCAGCCAGCAAAGGGCTTCCAGTGAGGGCCAATCGTTCAATACAGTGAATTGTCTTTGAATGGTATCTGATCATCAATAAATGAAATGACGGACTGATGGTGATACCCACTTTAATATTGCATTAGGAAGTTATGCACTTCATGATAAGAATGTGAGGTTTGAGACGTCCGAGGAAAACTAGTTGCAGTCCATACTTTAAAGGTGTATTTGATCTAATGGACTGACCCTCAGTCGGACCAGCTATGACGCTACTCTGAATGCTGAATGGACTTTATTTATAGAGCACTTTTCTAACCAGTGGCCACTCAAAGCGCTTTACAATACTGCCTCATATTCACCCATTCATGAACACATTCACACACTGACGGCAGAGTTGACCACGCAGGGGGTCAGCCAGCTCGTCGGGAGCAGTCAGGGTGAGGCGTCTTCCTTTGGGATACCTCGACACTCAGCTAGGAGGAGCCCGGGTTCGAACTAGCGACCTTAAGATTCCAAGTCAACCCGACCCCTACTCGGCATTCTGAAGCGTATATTAGGTGTCAAATTCCACAGGATTTTGCCCTGATGTGGTGGCCAGCAGAGACGTAAACTTGATACCTCCACAAAGTCCTCTGCCTCAAAACGATGTTTGTATTAAAGTAATCCTGAGGTGTGACGGAGGCCGGTCAGGGGAACCGGACGGTGAGTCACTGGGTGGAGTTTAGCAACAGGATGGGATATCTCAGGCCGGCTTTGTCTACAATCAGCGGTGAGGTTCCCCACTGATAGGTGGTGCCTGAAAGAGGATTAACACAGAAAAATCATGAATGACCCCTACCTGCTCCTGGTATATTATACGTAGACTTTATAACTCTAGAGGAACAGTGTGTCAGTCATTCTCTGCTCAAGATGAAAAGATTGTATAACAATCTATGCAGAATAATTTTATTTCCATAGATGTGTAAATGGTAGTGTACGGACAATACATGTGGTATATCCTACATTTGTTGTGACTATAATATTATTTCATAATGATGGATAATTTAATAGTATTAATGGCTCAATGATGGGCCATTAAAACATACAGTAATGTATAATTGAAAAAGCAACGACATGGAGATCTGCTGCTCTCCCTGAGATACAATGAAATGTAATTTTATTATTCATTAATCCCAGAGAGACGATGCAGTGTCACTCACAGCATAACATTTAGAGATGTCATCCCGTCTGATGAGAGGCCTGTCTCCCAAGCCATGAGTCCACACCAGGCCTCTCTCCCCAGTTAGTGTTTATCTGCACCAACCTGTCTCACTGTTATCTCCACCAACCTGTCTCACTGTCTCCACAGAAGGACTCGTCAGAGGGAGCAGAACGCTATGATGAGTTTGGATTCAAGATTGAGAAACGAGGTAATGTACACACTCACACACGCCTGCAGACACACACTCACACACACTCTCTCACTCTCTCGCAGGCACGCACGCGCATGCAGCGACGCGTGCATGCAAACACTATGGAGTTAGAATCATGCCAAAACCCCGCACACACGCAAAACGTGTATTGCTCACGCATAACGATTCACACGCACACAAAACGTGTTTTACTCACGCACAATGATTCACACACACGCTCAGTGTGGTTTGCAAATACAAAACATCATTCACAAACTAATGCATTTTGCTTCAGAAACAAATACAGTATGTTTTACACAAAGTACAAAAAAAAAAGCCTTCAAGTACACAAAACAATTCTACAAGTACGGAACACGAAAGCTGCGGGTGGATCGGAATGCATTTGCGCACGGATCGGAATGCATTTGCGCACGGATCAGCAAGGAGGAAAATTAGTGCCAAAAGTCACGTAACAAATAAATGTCATGTTTGATGCCGGCCAACCGTGTGTGGACTCTATGGAAAGCCAAGAAGGCCACTAACTGGCCCTAGAATGGCGCGGTAAAAGTGCTAAACCGTACGGAAACCGTACGGAATCCGTCACGTGACTTTTGGCACTAATTTTCCGCCTTGCTGATCCGTGCGCAAATGCATTCCGATCCGTGCGCAAATGCATTCCGATCCACCCGCAGCTTTCGTGTTCCGTACTTGTAGAATTGTTATGTGTATTTTAAGGCTTTTTTTTTTGTACTTTGTGTAAAACATACTGTATTTGTTTCTGAAGCAAAATGCATTAGTTTGTGAATGATGTTTTGTATTTGCAAACCACACTGAGCGTGTGTGTGAATCATTGTGCGTGAGTAAAACACGTTTTGTGTGCGTGTGAATCGTTATGCGTGAGCAAAACACGTTTTGCGTGTGTGCGGGGTTTTGGCATGATTCTAACTCCATAAAACACGCGCACGCACACGTCAATAAGTCGCCCTTAAAGAGCAAATTGTTATTCAGAACTTCTAGAGGCAAAGTAATACAACATTTACATAAAGGCTGATCTGGAGGGAGAGTCACGGAATGTCAATTTTCTACACGCAGCCTGAAACCCACTCTGACACACTGTGTAAAGTCTATTTTATGAGTGTAGTTTAGCATAATTGGGTGTATGGCTATTTGCAGTTTGTTTGAATCAGCTGAAAGTTTCACTGACTTTTCCAATTCTCATGTTGTTCCCTCGACTTTAACACGGAACCGCAGGCACCGCTGAGCTCCAGTGTCTTTCATTAACCTACTGCTCAGTCTCTACTGTACACCATAGTTATAATGGAATCACCAAATACCTCTCAGTCTCACAGCCTTACTCCTACCCCACTGTACAAATTCACCAAATACCCCTCAGTCACAGCCTGACCACTACCCCACCGTACATATTCACCAAACACCTCACTCTACTATTGACATGTTGATTCCAATACCACAGACCTGAAGTGATCTATAACCGTAACCCAAAATGAAAACCAGTCCAACCCCCCTCCCCTCCCCCAGAGGGCTCGCAGCAGCCAGGCAGTGAGTGCCCCCTCCAGATTGGGGACCCCCAGCAGCGTTCGGGTGGAGACGGGTCCCCCCACAGCGAGGACCCCCAGCAGCGGCTGCGCTGGCAGGCCCACCTGGAGTTCACCCACAACCACGCGGTGGGTGACCTCACCTGGGACGTCATCGCCCCCGACCTGCCCCGCTCCGACCGCCTCCGCTCCCTGGTGCTGGGGGGCATCCCACACAGCATGAGGCCGCAGGTAGACCACGCTCCCACACACCTGACAGCATGAGCCGCCAGGTAGACCCTCACTCCCACACCTGTCAGCATGAGGCCGCAGGTAGACTCTCACACACACACCTCACAGCATGGGGCCCCAGGTAGACCCCGCCTCACACACCTGTAGTCATTAAAGGCCTCACAGCATGAAGCCCCAGGTGGACCCCGCCCTCACACATCTGTAGTGATTAAACAAACTCGATCAGGAATAGCAGTTTGACCCAGTCCCCTTCCGTGACTCACTAACAACCCAAAGCGCTCTCTGCCTGTCTGTCTGGCTGTCCAGCTGTGGATGCGTTTCTCTGGGGCCCTCCAGAAGAAGAGGACCTCAGAGATCTCCTACAAAGAGATTGTCAAGAACGGCTCCAACGAAGACTCCAGCACGTCCAAACAGGTACCACGCTATGTAGCGCGATGTAGCGCTATGTAGCTGCTAACTTTAGCAAACAGGTTGACATTCAACCTGTCTTTATTTGTAATACAGACGTGTTCCTCCAAAGAGTCATTAGGGTGCAGGTAGGGGCTGGATGTCTCTCATATGGGAACGCTCCTGCTGCGGACACTGGGAAAGTGTCTGCAGTAGATTGACCCACCGATTGACCTCCGACCCCGTGCCCCCAGATAGAGAAGGACCTGCTGAGGACCATGCCCTCCAACGCCTGCTTCACGGCCCTGGGCAGCGTGGGGGTCCCCCGGCTCCGGAGGGTGCTGAGGGGGCTGGCCTGGCTCTACCCCGACGTGGGCTACTGCCAGGGCACTGGCATGGTGAGGGCCTGCACACACGCACGCACCTACACAGACCTACGTACACACACAACCACTTCGAACCTGCACATGCACACCTACGCACATGCACACACCTACTCACACAACTACGCAAACACACACCACTATGTACGCATACACATACACAAACTCAAACACACCCCTATGTACACTAACCGGCTTGGGGAGTGAACCGCCTCGTTCCAAATAGCACACAAACCGGAGTTTACTAAAGCCAAAACGGCACTTTTAATCAATCATAAAGTATCTTACTACTAAACAGAACAAAAAACCGAACCGAACAATAGACAGCCTTGGAGGTATCCAAAGTCTTGTTCCTCCGGGTGGAATCAAGTAACCCACGGAGGCTGTATCTCCACACACGCGACCCAGGAGAGCCCTGAAAGCCTTGGAGCTATTCATGCCCTGCTCTCCACCGCCCCTCAGGTGCTCTGCATTACGTTGATTGGCATTGGCACCAATGCCCTCCCTGGCGCCATCTGGTGCTAATGGTGGTAGACCCCCTCTAACAACTGCCCCCTGCTTCCAGGGTCGCTGTGCAACTTGTGGTCCACGCGCACGCGCGTATCTACACACACACACGCGCGCGCGCGTATCTACACGCGCGCGCGCGCGTATCTACACGCGCACGCGCGCGTATCTACACGCACACGCGCGCGCGTATCTACACACACACACGCGCGCGCGTATCTACACACACACGCGCGCGTATCTACACACACACGCGCGCGCGTATCTACACACACACACGCGTATCTACACACACACACACGCGCGTATCTACACACACACACAAGCGCGTATCTACACACACACGGGCGTATCTACGCATATCTACACACACAAACACGTTGTTTGATAAATAATAGTTAATTATTCATTTTGTAATAAGGAACTTTAAAGCGATGTCTTAAATCTGGTCTAAATTTTCTTCAACATATTTGCATCAATGTCAACATGCTACATTTATGACGAAATTTCCGACGATGTGGGTATGCGTCCTTGTTACAAAGCACACACTGTCACAACAGCTCACCTATCGATCGGGGCCTCATTAAACACGGGGAAATGCTGCACTGCGCCACTCTGTCAAAAAAAAAGGGAGGATCCCCTTGCTTAAAGGTGCTTGGCAGTGAGTCTGGCTGCTAGGAACACAACACATTATTTACACAATGTCTTGTTTTTTTAAATAATGTATGATGACTATATGCTCTGTAAGGTGACCTTGGGTGTCTTGAAAGGCGCCTCTAAATTAAATGTATTATTATTATTATTTATTATTATTAACATGAAGACAACGTGAAGACAACGTGAAGACAACGTGAAGACAACGTGAAAACAACATGAACACGACATAAACACAGGTTGAACGCCTGCCACAGCGGGGGCTGACAGGCAAACAAACCTCTCCGCTCCGGCTGATAGAGAGGGTTAATTCAGTACTCTACAGTCAGAGAGTGAGTGGCCCCCAGTGGAAGGGAACCTCTAACCCGGGCTGTTTTAATGGCTTGCTCCTCCAGTGGAGCAGCACAGGGCCAATCACAGTCCTAACCTCCATCGTACTCTGAGCCTTAATTAACCCTACCCACCCCCAGGTGGTGTCGTGCCTGCTGCTGTTCCTGGAGGAGGAGGACGTGCTGTGGATGATGTGCGCTCTGATTGAGGACCTCCTCCCGCCCTCCTACTTCTCCTCCACCCTGCTCGGGGTTCAGACGGACCAGAGGGTCCTCAGGCAGCTGATCGTCCAGTACCTCCCCGCGCTTGACCGCCTTCTGCAGGAGCACGACATTGGTAAGGCCTGGTCCTGGTTAGGGGTTTCCTAGAGGTCCTGGTCCCTGTTAGGGGTCTCCTAGAAGTTCTAGTTCTGGTCCTGGTAATGCTGCCTGTGTGTATCTAACCCTAACCCCTCGTGTCCTGTCACTAGAAGGTCTGTGGCCTGACCGGCCCTGTCTCTCTTTCTCAGAGCTGTCTCAGGGGTTGACACTAAAGGTTGCCCGTTTGCCCAGGGCAACTAAAAGTAATATTTGGGCAAGTTGGGTGGATTTCTGGTTGCCCGAACGGGCAAGTGGATTTTGGGTGGATGTTAATATAAAGGCTATTTATTCAAGTGTTTTTAAAAACTGCAGAACAACCTTTTGTTCCGTAAAATCACACAAAATAGATGTATTTGCAATTGATCAGCACGCTGTCTTCTCCTCTCTCGGACAGCGAGTTAGTAGACTCGCATCGCTTCAGCGTGAATATAGCCCCGCCTTGTGTCACTCACTCGCAGTGCGGTCTCTGGCAGTGATTCAACGGTGTTGGCTAAAGGTTAGCCGACACAGCTAGCATCTCAAGTGCAGCGCCTCCGCGACCGGTTTAAGTAGAGAAGGAAAATGGAGTAGTGATGGAGGAGTGTGTTTTGGAAGTGCTTTGGATTAAGACAAATTACCAAGGAAAATCATATGCAAGAACACGGTTTTGGGTTTCATAAATGGGTGCATGGGTGCATAAGTGCAGCAATAGCCATCTTTTTCACAAAATTGGACCTTCAAAAACTATATATTATATGAAAGCTGAGCCTCCACTTAGTCCGGCAGTCCAAACCATATCATGCTGTGACTAAATCTCGCAAATAACAATTAAAAGGTTGGGTGTGGGATTTGCGAAACGCCAGCAGATTTTGAAAATGCACAACTCAAATGGTCCTACCCCCTCTCCTTCAACTCTGACTCCACTCATTCCAAGTACCTGAACGCGCAATCATGCACGAGCGCGAGCACAGATGCGCGAGAGCGAGCCAGGCTAGCGTAGGTTTTCGTTAAACAACATGGCGAATGGAATTGTCTTCTACTGCTAGGTCCAAATGTGGATTAACTAGTTCCAGTAGCTACCGCAGGATAACAACAAACAGGAGCTTGCTCTGGGTCACGAGCTCTGGGTCACGAGTACTGCACGAAGGGGTCGCACGCAGGGGAGGGGGAGTGCAGTACGACCGTTTGATTGACGTACTTACTGTCCAATGCAACTCGGTGGCTGTGGAAATCATTGGCTGGAGTTTTTCGAGCCCTGCCCGTTCCACAGATGATTGACTTATTTAATTTTCCTGTCAGTACTTCTAACTCAGTAGCTGTAAGGGGGTTATGATAAGGATTTCAAGTAATTTTGCAAAAATGGCCAAAAAAGCGAATTCCATACCCAACCTTTAAGAAGTAACGTCCCCTTTTCTTTTAACAACCAAAAAATAAGTTTTACCCTTGTGATTTGTGTCCACAAAGTTGATTCTGATTGCATAAACCACCATAAACAGATAATCCAGTGTCTGGGCCAAATTTTGCAACTATACATGGTGTTTACATCAGGTTTCTTAGGAAAAAAAATTGCCTTCATTCAGAGCACGTGTTCTTCAGTGCAATCTAGTGACCATGTGTATTTGCGAGTGTTTGGCTTGGTGTCATTCGATATAATAATATAACTTTAAATAGAGGTGTCAAGTGTCAAATTTTTACGATATCTACATTTATTTGTGTCTCATAGTAAGACAGCGCTACCAACTGATAACGACCAACTGATAATTATTTCAGGTGGAAATGTTATCTTATGCTGTGTTCCATGGCTTTATTTACTTTAACCAAGTATTCTCCACATTAAATATTTCACTTGCACAACAATCTTTCTTTTGGCACCAAGATGACATTATCGCCCTTGCAGTTGTGGAGATATAGCCTACTCTATTTACTTTGGGTATGTTCTTTTCTGAAAACAACGTTTCCCCTGATATCAAAAATGGTATAGAATATCGATATTTTTCCAGGTATAGTATCGAAGTTAGAAAATCCAGTATCATGACTGACGACACTATAAACGTGATTGTGATTTTTCAGTTAGAACTACAAGAACGTGAATGTTAAAAAAATATATATCTTTGCTACTACCGTGGATATTTAGTTATGTACATTTGCATAAAATCATGCAGGTCTAAACATAACTGGGCGATTGCTTTAATAGGTTGCAACGGTGGACTGAAATCACTTCATGGCACGATGTGACAATTCGATAAATAAGTAAACAAAGAGAAGTTTGTTATTTTGTGTGTGGAAGCTAACATTAAAGCTATACTGTACGATGTGAGAGAGCTAGCATGATTTGAAATTAGCTTCTCTTCGGAGTTCCTCCCCCACCCTTCAGGACTCCCTGCCCCAACCCCTCGATACAGAGCCGTGCACGAGCGCTGCTGCTGCTTACGGCTTACTTCAACGGCAACCATTGCGTCACCCAAGTTATATTTTGCTGTCAGGATGTAAAAAACAATTTCAACAACATATTAAAAAGTGCATATTACTGGATCCCGTACAATATGCCTTTAAGCTTCAGTCTGAGCTAGGATGAATTTTCTGAGCCCCCCCAAAACCAGGCCGGGTGCCTGGCAAAAAGAGGCTCGTTCACGATTCTGGTTTTAATTTGGGCAAGTGGACATCCCATTCTGGCAAGTTGAACATGACCTGTACAGTACTTGCCCAATGGGCAAGTGCTTTTGAAACCTAAGTGTCAACCCCTGTGTCTGTGGTCTGTCTCTCTCTCAGAGCTGTCTGTGGTCTGACCCTGTCTCTCTCTCAGAGCCGCCTGTGGTCTCTCTCTCTGAGCCGTCTGTGGTCTCTCTCTCTCAGAGCTTTCTGTGGTCTGTCTCTCTCTCTCAGAGCTGTCTGTGGTCTGAGCCTGTCTGTCTCTCAGAGCTGTCGGTGGTCTGACCCTGTCTCTCTCTCAGAGCTGTCCCTGATCACGCTGCACTGGTTCCTGACGTCGTTCGCCAGCGTGGTGGATATCCGGCTGCTGCTGAGGATATGGGACCTGCTCTTCTACCAGGGCTCCCTGGTCCTCTTCCAGGTCACGCTGGGCATGCTCAAGATCAAGGTAGGGAGGGGTCTTCACCCACTGTGGGTCCCAGAGTGTCTGTCGTTGGGAGTGTTCTGTGGCCATCTTCAGTGTAAAAAGGAGGCACCTTGAGATAATTTTATGGAAAGTGCTTTACAAATAAAATGTATTGCTATGATTATTATTATTATTAAATAAACTATAAGTGCCATCCTGCACTATTTGAGATACTTGATTAGAATGAGATTGACTAAAGCAAATTTAGAGAATATGTCTGTTAAACTGCCTTCTGCGTTAAATGTTCCTACATCCCTATCTTTAGATTCATTATTTAGAATTAAAGATATTTACTCCCTGTATTTTAACAATAAAGCTGCAATTGTATTAATACTAGCATTATTGCCAAAGTCATATTTAAGATTTTACTTAAATATGAAATATATATAAAAAAAAAACTATTTTGGGCAAACGCATAGGATTTTGTTATTTATACTGAAACAGTAAGTTGGACCACATGTAGCCAATATCCAGATATACCCCATGAGGCTATATCTATATCATAGCCCAATTTGGCCAAAATAGGACTTGGGCAATTATGCTATGAGGCTAACGATTAGTGGTGATACAGTCGGCGTAACATCAGCATAAACGCATACCTTAACCCGCCCATATTAACCCTGCCCCCTTTTAACCCCACCCTTTAACCCCGCCCCCCACCAGGAGGAGGAGTTGGTGGCCTCGGAGAACTCGGCCTCCATCTTCAACACGCTGTCGGACCTGCCCTCCCAGCTGCGTGACGGGCCGGCGGTGCTGGGCGAGGCCATGAGGCTGACGGGGTCGCTGGCCCAGGCCACACTGGACGCCCACCGCCACAAGCACCTGGCCTACATCCTCAACGAGCAGGCCCAGCTCAGCAATGGGGCCGTCAACACCGCCAACCTCAACAAGGTCCGTACTGATAGCGTGAACGAGACGGTATCATCAACATCGATATAGTTTAATTTTCGTTGAAAATACAGCATATTATATCCTTTTAACGGCAGTTTCGAACCGCGACTGCCGCCTGCTATTTCATACCTCTGCTTTTCTTTCTCTCGCTCTGCCTCCGGCTCGCACACACACGGCCCTTCCACTCGCGTCACTTTTTTCAATCCCAACATGGAGTCCGCCGGCAAACGCGGCGCAGAGGAGCATGTATGTAAGCAGAAGACAAATGGCTCCATATTTTGGAAATGTTTTGGGTACAAGGTGTCTGACGGATGACAGAATCAGTTTTTTTGTAGAGAGGGCACCAAATCTGTCACAACTAAAGGGTTGCGTAGCCTACGACCAACCTCTTCCATCACTTGCAGCAGCACAATGTGCTCAAAAATGCGTGCATCGACATTAATTATTTTTTATTCAGATAAAGGCAGTAGGCTACAGCAATTGTCCTAAAATGATTCAGGACTCCCGGACACCCGCTGGAGTGTCCGGCGGGTGTCCGCTCCGGCGGGTGTCGCTCCATGTGACGATTCAATTCTGTGCTTCAGATTGATGAGGAAGTGGAAGAACCAGAGACGTCGGAGAACCTGACCGTCGGAGAACCCGACGGTCGGGAGATATATTAATGATATTAGTGCTGTAAGTTAAACGCGTTATTGACGGCGTTAACGCAAACCAATTTTAACGGCGTTAATTTTTTTATCACACAATTTAATTTATTTCTTTGCCTCTTAACAAAGAAGCAGTAGCCTGACTGCTATGTTCAAGGCAGTATGTTTGTATGTTCATCGTTTAATTGCACTATAGGCTTTTTTTTTGTATCGTCCTGTTTTTATCAGTATATGCCAATGTTGTTATCAATAAAAAAACATTTGCACAAGGCAAGCCGATGCACTTCTCCATGTTGATAAGAGCATTAAAATGAGAAAAATTAATGGGACAAAGAAATCAAGGGATATTTAGCATAGAAAAAAAATTGCGATTAATCGTGAGTTAACTATGTCATTAATGCGATTAAATATTTTAATCGCTTGACAGCACTATTATTAATATATAATAAGATTCATAATATTCCGGAGGCGCACACAGCTTTTGGACGTGATATTATATTTTATATTGTAATGTTCTCAAATACGAGGCAGAGGCAGTGTCTAGTCCACGGTTTATTCAACCATCAAACTGTATTCAATTCAGAACGGTTGGGATAGTTACGGTAAATCCAAACGGTAGGTAGGTAGGCTATAGTAATAACGGTAGCTCCACGGTAACTCCCCTCTCCCCCCAATCAGCAAGGCAGCTTAACGAGCACAGCGACGCAGGCAGGCTGGAAATTAGAGCACAGCGGCGCCACCGATCTAGAACGACGAGTTGGAGCGCGGCAACGGCAACCATGTTATTGTGTTAACAAATATCGATCTTTAACTTATATCGATATTCTGCTTGAAGATATCGAGATATGACTTTTGGTCCATGTTGCCCCGCCCTACTGGGTAGTCCCGCCCTTCCCTCAGGCAAATTGAGTTTGCCTTGCATAAGGGTCTGGAGAACAGCAATACATTTCTTTCTGCTTCCGATACTTTTTTGCTGGAGCCAATCACCGAGCTGGCTTATCCCCTTGGCGAGCTATTGGCTGGTTTAAGACCCCTTAACCAAAGTGGGTGCACCTGAATCGTAGTCTGTCACAGTGCCCTCTAGTGTACAGTTGAACACAAATCAACGGATTGAATTGTGTGATGTGCGATTAGACAGAAGAGATGGAGCTGAAGGTCGATCATGTCATAGTTTAACAGGCGCTATCTTAACATGGAGCCCTCCCAGGCTGAAGGCGGGACACTTTCCTCATGGCGTTGTGTCGCAGCCTAGTGTCGCTGGGATGGGGGAGGGTGCCATGGCCCCAAACAGAACACATCAGGAGGTATAAGATGTTATGTTATAGGTCATCGCTGACCACGGAGCCGTCCTCTGATCCTCTGAGCGTCGTGTACGTCCTCAGGCGGTGCGGCGGCAGTCCCTCCGCAGGAAATCGACGCTGAGCTCGCTGCTGTGGGGCGAGGACGAGGCGGACGCACTGAAGGCCAAGAACATCAAGCAGACGGAGCTGGTGGCCGCGCTGAGGGAGGCTATCAGCAGCAGCGCCGACCACTTCCACTGCCTGGACCCCCACCAGACCAACACCGTGAGGAGGGGGGAGTGGGGGGACCTGGACCCCCACCAGACCATCACCATGAGGAGGGGTGGAGGGGGAGGGGTTGCCTGGACCCCCACTGCTCCAACACTGTTAGATGGGGAGGGGGGAGGGGCTGATGGGTGGGGGTTTATGGGGCAGGGGGGAGGGGCTGATTGGGCAGGGGGGAGGGGGTTGATGGGGAAGGGGGAGGGGCTGATGGGGCATCAGCAGGAATGACCTGATAGAATTTAAATATATGAACCCCCTTTGACATACTAACAATATTATATCTAATGTCTTGAGATATTTACATCAAGACCAGCGGTTGTTGATCGCAGAGGCAATCGCATGGTAGACGAAAAAGATAGCGTTCCTTCTTTCTTTCTTTCTTTTTCTCTTATGTTTAATATGTACAGGACCTGACCCCTGACTACTCCATGGAGAGCCACCAGCGGGACCACGAGAACTTTCTTGTGGTGTCCCGTAACCGACGGCGACGGGCCAAGGCACTGCTGGACTTCGAGCGCCATGACGACGATGAGCTTGGCTTTAGGAAGAATGACATCATCACTGTGAGTGACCACACACACATATGCTGATAAACAGCCCACGTTCAGACACAGATACTCTCTCTCATCCCACAGGCTAACTCACACCTAATCAGACACACACACTCTAACCTCATACACCCACACAGCAATAGTGAAATGGTGGTGTTCCTCTCCTCTCCCAGATCATGTCCCAGAAGGACGAGCACTGCTGGGTTGGCGAGCTGAACGGCCTGAGAGGTGGGTGGGTGGGTCTGTCTGTCTGTCTCTCTGTCTGTCTGAGCAACACATCAGCATACATAAATTACAACTGGTACAAAGCTCTGCAGCCCGTATCATTTCTAAAATCCCCTCCATCAGTCACATAACACCTGTCCTGCAGCAACTTCATTGGCTCCCCATCAATATCGCAAAATTTACAAGATCCTGCTTCTCACTTTCAAGGCCATCAACAATCTTGCCCCTCAGTATCTTACTGAGCTTCTCCATATCAAGACACCCACCCGTTCTCTCAGATCGTCTTCCTCCATCCAGCTCACCCTCTCTCCAGCTCGCCTGGTTACCATGGGGTCAAGAGCATTCAGTCGCTCAGCCCCCCACCTCTGGAACTCTCTGCCTCATGACATCCAACACTCCAGTTCCATTATCACCTTCAAATCTCACCTGAAAACGTATCTATTCACCTAAGCCTACTCCATTTAAGTCAGTTGCATTCTTGGGACTAGAATGAACACAGTTTTTTTCTATTGTACACTGTTATATTATGTTGTTGTTGTTTTTTTGTTTGTTGTTTGCTACTATGGATGTTTGATTTTGTAAGGTGACCTTGAGTGTCAAGAAAGTCGCCCATAAATAAATGCATTATTATTATTATTAGCAGTGGCACAGTGAGAGTGAGTAGGAGAGTGGGGGCAAACAGTGTTTCATTTGTCCTCTTTCTGTCTCTGTCTCTGACTCTCTGTCTCGCTAACCCAGGTTGGTTCCCAGCTAAGTTTGTGGAGATCCTGGATGAGAGAAGCAAAGAGGTGAGGCGTGTTGAATAATGCAGAGTTAAGACCACGTACGGCCACTTAACATCTCTGGAGGAATAGAACATGAAGAGATATTAAATCACTTTGATTATATATATATATTATACCAAATGCACTCATGTCCTGTTGTTGTTGTTGTAATGACGGCCTCGGCCCTCCCCATGTCTGTGGTGGTGTTTGTTGATTTTGTAATGACCCCCCCCAGTACTCACTGGTGGGGGACAACTCTGTGACCGAGGTTGTTGTTGTTGTAATGACCCCCCCCCTCCCATCAGTACTCCCTGGCGGGGGACGACGCGGTGACGGCGGCGGTGACGGACCTGGCCCGCGGGACCCTCTGCCCCGCCCTGAAGAACATCTTCCAGCACGGCCTGAAGAAGCCCTCCATCCTAGGGGGGCCCTGCCACCCCTGGCTCTTCATTGAGGAGGTGTGTGTGTGTTGTGGGTGTGTGTGTGTGTGTGGTGTAAAATAAAGAGTATGATCTTTGATGTTTCCGTGTGTGTGTGTGTGGTTCCAGGCAGCCAGCAGAGAGGTGGAGAGAGACTTTAACTCAGTCTACTCCAGACTGGTGCTGTGTAAGACCTACAGGTACGCTCACACCTCTCTACCCTGATCTGCTCAAACCTCTCCATTCTGCTGGGGGTCTTGAGGTCATAAGCCCTCCTTCGTGACATCATGTGCGGCAGCTCTCATTGGTCCCTGATACTAGAGGGGTTACACTGTGGTGGTGGTGGTGCTCTGGTCAACATGTTGCTCTGGTAGAGGGGTTACAGTGGTGGTGCTCTGGTCTGGTCAACATGTTGCTCTGGTAGAGGGGTTACACTGGTGGTGCTCTTGTCAACATGTTGCTCTGGTAGAGGGGTTACACTGGTGGTGCTCTGGTCAACATGTTGCTCTGGTAGAGGGGTTACACTGGTGGTGCTCTGGTCAACATGTTGCTCTGGTAGAGGGGTTACAATGTGGTGGTGCTGTGGTCAACATGTTGCTCTGGTAGAGGGGTTACACTGTGGTAATGGTGCTCTGGTCAACATGTTGCTCTGGTAGAGCGTTTACACTGGGGTGGTGGTGCTCTGGTCAACATGTTGCTCTGGTAGAGGGGTTACCCTGTGGTGGTGCTCTGGAAGGAATACACTGTGGTGGTGGTGCTATGGTCAACATCTTGCTCTGTCCTCCTCCAGGCTGGATGAAGACGGGAAGGTCCTCACACCGGAGGAGCTGCTCTACAGAGTGAGTGATCTACACATGATGCTCTACTAGATGATACTCTACTTGATGATGGTCGGGCGGGGGAGAGAGTGGGCCTCATTCAAAACGATATTTGCAATTAGTGGGGTTTGTACTGAAATAAAAGGCTTGAAAGGCTTCATAAAGCAAACCATATCACAGCTAAGGGCTGAGTGAATGATCTACAGAGACATACACATAAAGGTGTCCCTTCCTGTGTGTGAGCGCCCTCTGTCTGCCCCTCCAGGCAGTGCAGTCGGTCAACATGAGCCATGACGTCGCTCATACCCAGATGGACGTCAAGTTCAGGTCCCTCATCTGCGTGGGCCTTAAGTAAGTCCTGGTCCTGGAGCACGCACACGCACGCATGCACGAACGCACACGCGCACACACACGAATGCACACCGACCCACACACACGAATGCACACGCACCCAAACACACACAAACGTAAATGCAAGGATACATGCAGTGTTGGGGTAGTTACTCAAAAAAAGTAAGTACTGAATTAGTAACTTCACTACTTATTACTTTACTTTCCCGTTTCTTAATTTACTGTATAGATAGATAGATATAGATATATACTTTATTAATCCCGGGGGAAATTCAAGTATCCAGTAGCAGCCGAAAACACACATAAAAACAGTGCAGATGGATGTGCAAAAATACAGATATAAATAAATAAATAAATAAAATGTCCATTGTTGTTATCTATTGTCCTCCCTGCCTTTACTGGGAGCTGTTGTACAGTCTGATGGCCAGGGGGACGAAAGAGTTTTTTAGTCTATTAGTGGAGCTGGACTGGGACAGCAGTCGGCCACTGAAAACACTCCTCTGCCTGGTGAAGGTGTCATGCAGAGGGTGGTGGGTGTTGTCCAGGATGGACAGCAGTTTGTCAAGGCAGTTTCTCTCTGCCACTGTCACCAGAGAGTCCAGCTCTGTTCCCACTACTGAGCCAGCACTCCTCACCAGTCTGTCCATTCGACCAGCGTCTCTCCTCCTGCTGCTTCCTCCCCAGCAAACCACAGCATAAAAGAGCACGCTGGCCACCACAGACTGGTAAAACATCTGCAGTAGTTTTTTGCAGATGTTGAAAGACCCCAGCCTTCTTAGGAAGTACAGACGGCTCTGCCCTTTCCTGTATAAAGCTTCCATATTTGCTGTCCAGTCCAGCTTGTCGTCCAGCTGCAGTCCCAGATATTTATAGGTCCTGACCACCTCCACATCGACCCCCTCGATGGACACGGGTAGGAGATGTGGTTTCTTCCTTCTGAAGTCCACCACCATCTCCTTGGTCTTGGAGGAGTTCAGCTGCAGATGGTTGGACCTGCACCACCTCACAAAGTCCTCAACCAGGCTCCTGTACTCCCCCTCCCTTCCATCCTTGATACAGCCAACTATCGCAGTGTCGTCTGAGTATTTCTGCACATGGCAGAGCCCAGAGTTATGCTGGAAGTCGGATGTATACAAGGTGAAGAGGACGGGAGAGAGCACGGTGCCTTGTGGTGCTCCGGTGCTGCTGACCACAGTGTCTGACGTGCAGCCCTTCAGTCTAACGTATTGTTGTCTCTCTGTGAGGTAGTCCGTAATCCATGTAACCAGGAGTGGGTCCACTCTCATCTCTGTCAGCTTGTCTCTCAGCAGGAGGGGCCGGGTGGTGTTGAAGGCGCTGGAGAAATCAAAAAACGCGATCCTCACAGCGCCGCTCTCCCTGTCCAGATGAGAGTGGGCCCTATGGAGCAGATAGAGGATGGCATCCTCCACGCCCACCTTCTCCTGGTATCCAAACTGCAGTGGATCTAGTGCGTGGTGGACCTGGGGTCTAAGGACATGGAGCAACAGCCGTTCAAATGTCTTCATAATATGTGATGTCAGTGCTACTGGTCTGAAGTCACCCGGCTCCCTGGGGTGTTTTTTCTTAGGAACCGGGATGAGACATGAAGTCTTCCAGAGCATTGGGACCCTCCCCAGCTGCAGGCTCAGATTGAAGACATGCTGGAGTGGCTCCCCCAGTTCAGCAGAACAGGCTTTAAGCATCCTTGGACACACTCTGTCCGGGCCTGCTGCTTTCCTTGGATGAAGCCTCCTCAGCTCTCTGCTCACCTGATCCTTGGTGATGGTGGTGGGGAGGGGGGTTGAACTGTCAATGGGTGTGGAGGGTGGGGGTGGTCTGCAGTCTGAGGTGGTGGAATTGGGGGAGGTGATGGACATGGTGTGGGTGTGAAGTGGACCATCGCTGGTTGTGGGAGCTGGAGTGTCAAACCTGTTAAAAAACAGGTTTAGCTGGTTTGCTCTTCCAGCATCCCCCTCTCCTGTGATGCTGCCCTTCTTCTTGCAGCCTGTCATGGTTTTCATGCCATCCCAGACCTCCCTCATGTTGTTATGCTGCAGCTTCTGTTCTACCTTCCTTCTGTATTCCTCCTTCGCCTCTCTCAGTTGGACCTTGAGTTCCACCTGTATGCGCTTCAGCTCGTCTGTCACCTTCCTTGAATGCCCTCTTCTTCCTGTTCAGGATGTCCTTGACATTACTGGTGATCCCGGGCTTGTTGTTGGGGAAGCAGCGTACTCTTTTGATAGGGACCACAACGTCCTTACAGAAGTTCAGGTAGTCAGTAGTGCAGTGTGTGACCCCCTCTATGTCCTCACCATGTGCTCCCTGCAGCACGCTCCAGTCAGTACATTCAAAGCAGTCCCTCAGAGCCTCTGCTGCTTCAGGAGACCATTTCCTGAAGGAGCGTTTGGTCGTAGACTGTCTCTGGATCTGTGCTTTGTACTGTGGCAAGAGCAGGACCAGGTTATGGTCAGACTTTCCCAGTGGGGGCAGAGGAGTGGCAGTGTAAGCTTCCCTCACGTTGGCATACAGGAGGTCTAATGTCCTGTTCTTCCTGGTGGGGCAGCTTACAAACTGGTGAAAATCTGGCAATGTGGAGTCCAGTATCACATGGTTGAAATCCCCGGAGACAGCGATGAATGCGTCTGGGTGTTGTGTTTGCAGTCTCGCGATTGTTGAATGTATGACGTCACACGCGGTCTCTGCGTGCGCCCGCGGAGGGATGTAAACAACAACAGCGATGGTGCGGGAGAACTCTCTTGGTATGTAGTACGGTCTGAGACCTACCGCAAGCAGCTCGATGTCTCGGTCGCACACGATTTCCTTCACCGTAACATGCCCCTGGTTGCACCATCTGTTGTTGATAAACAGCGCGAGTCCCCCTCCTTTGCTTTTGCCGCTGCGTCCACAGTCTCGGTCCGCTCTCACTGTGGTGAATCCAGGTAGATCCACATTAGCGTCCGGGATGTTCTGGGTTAGCCAGGTTTCAGAGAGGCAAAGTAAGCTGCACTCCCTGAACGTCTTGTCCGTCCTTACAAGGGCAGCCAGCTCGTCCGTCTTGTTGGTCAAACAGTTCACATTCCCCATCACTATCGACGGAACCGAGGGCTTGTACTTCCACCGCTTAGCCGCTAGCCTAGCCTTCACCTTCGCTCCGGCTCTGCAGCCTCGGCGCCTCCTCAGCTCCGCAGGTATGGGGTGGAAAAAGCCGTTACGTCCCATTGTTTGGAGCGAAAGCAGTTTCTCCCTTGAATAAACAGTCAGTGTATCCATATAATATCTATAGATCTACACATATAAATAGTTGATAAAGTTAAAAGTTTATAAAAACACACTTAAATTACTAAAAACAACGCAACACGCACGGAGCTACTGGATAAGCGTCCTACTCGCGTCGGCGCCATGGCAACGACGCAATATATATATAATAATAATAATAATACATTTAATTTAGAGGCGCCTTTCAAGAAACCCAAGGTCACCTTACAGAGCATATAGTCATCATTCAAAACTATGTAAAACAGACTAGGAATAAAAGGAAAACAGAGGTTAAACATGAAGAATAATATTAATTAATAACACTCAAAGACGCCTAAAGTGAAGGGGGGACCTCACTAACCACCACCAATATGTAGCACCCACTTGGGTGATGCACGGCAGCCAATCGGTGCCAGAACGCTCACTACACACCAGCTTGAGGTGGAGAGTTAGGGATGAGGTGGAGAGTGAGGGAAAAGAACATTTAACACTATCGATCACATTTAAACAATATCGACCACATGTAAACACTATCGACCACATTTAAACACTATGGACCACATGTAAACCCTATCGACCACATGTAAACACTATCGCCCACATTTAAACACTATCACCCACATTTAAACACTATGGACCACACGTAAACCCTATCGACCACATTTAAACACTATCGCCCACATTTAAACACTATGGACCACATTTAAACACTATGGACCACATTTAAACCCTATCGACCACATGTAAACCCTATCGACCATATATAAACACTATCGACCACATTTAAACATGTAAACCCTATCGACCACATTTAAACCCTATCGACCACATTTAAACACTATCGACCACAATTAAACACTATCGCCCACATTTAAACACTATCGCCCACATTTAAACACTATGGACCACATGTAAACCCTATCGACCACATGTAAACACTATCGCCCACATTTAAACACTATCACCCACATTTAAACACTATGGACCACACGTAAACCCTATCGACCACATTTAAACACTATCGCCCACATTTAAACACTATGGACCACATTTAAACACACATATATATATATGCATGGACAAACATCATAGCCCTATCATCACTTAGTGTTTATTGTATAAATATACAAAATAGCATATAAAACCATATGAAAGAACAATATCCCTGTCTGCACAAAGAAATAAATTAGGCTATGGTGAGGTCAATCAGTGGCAAATCACAAGTTTCAACACGCAGGCTTTGTGAAACATGAGAACAAAAATTGTGGTCAATGAAAAATGTTATCCCTTTATCCCGTACAATTAAAACAGAAATGCACTTAAGTGGCGTGACACATGCTGTTACTTTATGTGGTCCAAAGGCTGAATTAACCTGATCTATTTCGCAAGCTATGACATCGTAAGTGTGTCTTCCTCTCACCCTCTTGCAGGCAAGAGCAGCCTTCTCAAGTTTTAAAGCTATGCTGTCTATTCAGTGCACCGTCATTCCTAATTTACTTTTGTTGTTGTCGGACCAAATGTCCGTGGTGGTGGACACATGATCCAGGGAGGACTCAAATTATTTTGAGCTTCGATTCCATGTCGGTATAACACTTGTTCAGGTAATGGGGAAATGTTTTCCTGTCGGATGTTGGCTTGCGAGTCTGGGTATTTTGTCTAGTATTTTTCTAAATCTGGGCGATTCAATAGTCGACAGGGGAAGCATGTCTTCTTCCCAGTCTTTCTGCGTCACCTGCTTCTGTGCTCCAACACTTGAACACTCCTTCGCACAAGCAGCTACGTCACTCTAATCAATCGCTATGGCAACGTGACGAGGCAAGCAGGCACTGCAGACACACAGGCAGCACACATGCACGCACCCAAACAGATCAGAACTTTACACGCAGGCAAAAACGGCTTGGGTAACGCAGGAAAGCACGTTACTATAGTCTAGTAAAGTATTGTAGTTACCGATATTTTTAAATGTAATGCGTTACTTTACCTCATTACCCAAAAAAGTTATATTGTTAACCCCCAACACTGGATGCACAGACACACACAGACACACACAGACACACACACGCACACGTGTCAGGAGTCATGACAGCAGTGTGAATAGCAGTAGCTGGTCTTCTCTCCCAGGCGTCTTTCATATGATTTATGTTGGACACTGCAGGCTGTATTTAGTTGTTGCTGCGTTTCTTCTTTGAGACTAAAGCTCTCCTAAAGAGAACGCCCCTCCCCCCCCCAGTGAGCAGGTGCTGCACCTGTGGCTGGAGGTGCTGTGCTCCAGCATGGCCGCGGTGGAGAAGTGGTACCAGCCCTGGTCCTTCCTGCGCAGCCCGGGCTGGGTGCAGATCAAGTGTGAGCTCAGGTGAGGAGGCTCCCCTAACCCCCTGTGGTCTCCTCTCAGTGAGGTCCAGGTCTACAGTGCTGTTTTTCTCCTCAGGGTTCTCTCCAAGTTCGCCTTCAGTCTCTCCCAGGACTGTGAGCTGCCAGACAAGAAGCAGGTGAGCCTGGTTCATCAGCTTTGGAAACATGTTACATATGGACTCAATAACGTGAACCAACAGTTGATCACATGACTCCTGTTTGGCTCTGCAGGAGAAGGAGCAGCGGCCCCTGAAGGAGGGGGTCCAGGACATGCTGGTGAAGCACCACCTCTTCAGCTGGGACATCGACGGATAGGCCCACCCCCTCAGACGGATAGACCCGTCCCTTCTTTAGGACAGACCCGCCCATTCCGATGGATAGACCCACCCCCTTCCGATGGAATCATCTTAGAGGACACTATGTGACTGCTGTCACGCTGATCTGCTGACCCTACACTGTTACTTTAAAACCACCTCCCTCATCCAATCACAGCTCAGTCCACCTCCCTCATCCAATCACAACTCACTCCACGTCCCTCATCCAATCACAAGACACTCCACGGCCTCTCTCATCCAATCACAGCTCACTTCATGTTGAGGCTTATAAAAAAGGACACCTCCGCGGTGTCAAAAGTCCCATCCCAAGAGCCCACGTCAGGCGGGCTGAGACCTGAGGAGGAACACAGAAACTGAACATGGTGGTCCTCTGATAGGAGTTTGCTGCTGGACGATCCGACCAAGAGTCCATCCCCCTTCCTTGGTTTTACTTTAGAGATCCCTTTTCTTCTTCACTGCCCAACTTCAGATGGACCTCCTCAATATCACTTGTTTCAGGGTGTCCCTTTGAGGCACTCCGAGGTCTGTCAGACTGCAGACTCCAGATCCACAGAACTGTGCATCTGCTCTGTCTGTCAAGAGGCTTCTGAAGAGACTTCTGTCTCTTATCCGCTCTGAAGAAACCACCATGTTTTGTTTCTGTAACCGAGACTTCACTAGGATGCGGCTCCTCTCTGTTGTACATACAATGTAAAAACATGTTAAACTATGATAAAATATATATGAGGCAAGATACTCTGGTGTTTTCCTTCTGAGTTTGATGTTTCATACGGGTTCTGCCTTGGTGTGAAGCAGAATCTGACTACTGTGTGTTAGTTTGGATTTTTTTTCCAACATGGTTCATTAACTAGGACTTCATCAATAATTCAGTCTAGTTGTATTCATTAGAGAGCGAGATATCTAGATCTTGAACTATAGATATACATCGTCACATTTAGAATTAACTTTTTCCCAAAAATATTTTTAACCAAACATCTTAAAGCGTTGATATTTTCACATTCATCATCTTCATCCGCTTATCCGGGGTCGGGTCGCGGGGGGAGCAGCTTAAGCAGGGGGCCCCAGACTTCCCTTTCCCGGGCCACATTGACCAGCTCTGACGGGGGGATCCCGAGGCGTTCCCAGGCCAATGTTGAGATATAATCTCTCCACCTAGTCCTGGGTCTTCCCCGAGGTCTCCTCCCCACTGGACGTGCCTGAAACACCTCCCAAGGGAGGCGCCCAGTGGGCATCCTTACCAGATGCCCGAACCACCTCAGCTGACTCCTTTCCAAGTAAAGGAGCAGCGGCTCTAATTCGAGTTCCTCACGGATGGCTGATCTTCTCACCCTATCCCTAAGGGAGACGCCAGCCACCCTCATCTCGGCCGGTTGTACCCGCGATCTCATCTTTTCGGTCATCACCCAACCCTCATGACCATAGGTGAGGATAGGAACGTAGATCGACCGGTAGATCGAGAGCTTTGCCTTGCGGCTCAGCTCTCTTTTCATAACAACGGTGCGGTAAAGCGAACGCAATACTGCCCCCGCTGCTCCGATTCTCCGGCCAATCTCACGCTCCATCGTACCTTCGGTTGCGAAACCCCGAGGTACTTGAACTCCTTCACTTGGGCTAAGGACTCATTTCCTATTCATTTTCACATTCCCTGAATGTGTAAATGTATTTAAAACAAAAACTGACAACTGTCCAGTTTAATAAAGCCGATTTATTGGAAAATAGGTCTGCGACAAAGTGCGTCAAACGCCCACATGTTACTCCACATAGGTCTTAATGCATGAGGAAGGATAGAAACCCGCCAATTCTGCCTTGCTCAACGGTCATGTGCAATAGGACGCATGCAGAGTTTATTGCATTCAAAGAGAACCGTCGTTTTGGACACAAGGAACAAACAGAACAAAGACCCTGGATTGAACTCAATCAATAAATGAAATGACTGCTTTCATGGCAATAAATAAATCTATAAAATCTCTTATTTTCCATAAGTTCAAACCCCAAGTACCGGTACCCCATGTATTACATTCAACTGTGATTTTCAAACCTCTTCCTTCTAGAACGGTATCCTTTGATGCTACTGATGATGGAGGGAGGTGGGGCGCGTGTTTCTATGGTTCTAGCTGCTGGGAAGTGGGACCCGTTACCTCGTGTTGTGGTCTCAGCCCCCCACCCCTGCGTCTAGTGCATTGTGTGTAGGACCAGACGTGTTCTCCTGTAGTGGTATTAAAAGGCCGTGCAAGGTTCCTCACTGCGGTCCCACATTTGGTCTCAGAGAATCATGTCGTCCTGATCTTATTTGGTCTGGGGAAGAGTAAAACTAAATAAAAATAAAAGCACCAAGTTGGAATTTTAGAATATTTAAAAGTGCTGTAGTCTAGTAAATTCAAAACTATACCAATATATAAACAGAACAACTTCGCTGAGAGCCAACCCAGGACCCGCTCTCTCTCCTATGACCCCCAGACGTCCCAACACCTCAGGGCTGCAGTAGAGGAGAAATCCAGGAAAACAGTCTGTTAGGATAGCATGAGAAGGGAGGGGGGGGTGTGTGTGTGTTCGTTCAGCAGTCCTCCAGCCCTGTAGGGGGCGCAGTGGCTGAGGTGGTGGTAGTCTGTCCTTTCCCTCGGTGTCTCTGCCCTCCTCTCCTCCTCCCCCCTCCTCCCTTGGGCTGAAAGAGGGAGGGACCATGATGAGCTTTCCTCCTCACCCATTATGACCCTTTATTAACCGAGGGTCAACCGAGGCAGACGATCGATGATATGAGAAAGACTCGTCTTTGCTTTGGAAAAGCAGATACATAAAGACCACATTTCCCAGCATGCCCTTTGTCTGGTCACAAAAAGACAGTTTTACTTGGGGGAAAAACCTCTTTATTTGCATGCAAATAGAACACAAGCATTCCTTTAAAAGGCGAAAGAAACCGGGAAAAATAAGAACTCCCTGTGAATGGCGGAGCCGTTCTTAATTGGGCCTGTTCTTTTTATTTTCAAAGATTTATTATTTGATTTTGATGCTTTATGATAGAGTGAGATAGACGGGAAGGTATAGGAGAGAGAGAGAGGGGAGGACATGCAGTCAAGGACCACGGGGGGCAGGAATCAAAACCCGGCCGCTGCGGTCAGGACTGGGCCTGAATGGTAGGCGCTCTACCTGTTGAGCCACCAGGGCGCCCAAGCTACCGGATCTTCACATGTTCCCGTTCCTAACGAGTTACCCATTCTTAACAAGCTAGCCGTTCTTAACGAGATCCCGTTGTCAAAGAGCTAGCCGTTCTGAACGAGTTCCCCGTTCTTTACGAGCTAGCCGCTCTTAACGAGTTCCCTGTTCTTAACGAGTTACCTGTTCTTAACGAGCTACCCGTTCTTAACGAGTTACCTTGTTGTCGTTGCCGCCCTCGTTAAGCTGCGGCTCCTTCTCCCCCTTCCCCTGGGCCGTCCCGGGCCACACAGCAGAGGAACAGAGATGGGGGTGAGACGCCTTGACGTTTGCTCATGGGTTCGAGTCGGCCAAGGTCAGGAGGTAGACGGAGCTGTCATGTGACGGAGCCGTCATGTGACTCATTGTGAGGCAGTGATCATTGGGTTCGGTGGAAACGGCTTCTCATTTTGATTAAAAACAGCAAAGGTTCTAAAGGTCTGGGGTCTCATTTATAAAACTGTGCGTGGGATCGTTACTAAAAGTGTATGTACGCCCAAAAGCCAAGTTTTGCGTTCGCCAAAAAATATTGCGATTTATAAAACCCTGCATACGCACAACGTACGCAATCTTTGCTTTATAAATCACAGAGTGCCTGCAAGTGTGCGCAGCTAAATCAGCTTCACGTTCCGCCCTGTACACGCTAGGGATGTGTCGGTCGCGACTGATTCGTTACAAGAAACGAATCCCGAACGTGAATGACAAGAACTGGTTCCCCAAAACAAGAAGAGCTGGTTCTTTGAATCTTTTTTTTTAACATAATCCAAACATATGGTCACGTAAATAAAATATACGAACGAATAGAGCTCCGTCTCCCCGCGACTTATATTGATTGAGTCTACAACGTTCTCAAAGATTCAGCCAATGAGAGGTAGCAATGGTGTTGGAATGGCACCTGGGTAAACCAATGACAAGGCGGTACCGTCGAATATGCGCGCTTTCTCTGTCTGACGTATCTTGGGTCATACCATTCGACGTAGGGGCCACTCATATATCCCCCTACATTTTTTCGAAAATAGACTTGACCTCCATCTGTTTATTGGATAAACGCATTTCCCAATCCCAAGAGTCTTTGCTCCATTCTACATCAATTTAAGAACAAACAAAGAAATTAAACTGCAGTTCGTATTTTTTATTTATGACCATGCAAGTTCTGTAATGCCTGAACAATGAATAATCAAATGTAAAGTAAAATAAAATTATAAATGTAAAACCATGAATGAAATATAGAGAGTAAGCAAGTGGTATAATTATTGGTGGGACGTTCGATATACTAAATAGCAGGCATCTCCAAACGGCGGACTGCGGTCTGGACGATCCTATCCGGACCCATGACCAATTAAAAAGTTTTTTTTTTTTTTTTTTTTTTTAAGATGTAATCTGACGTAACGAACGAATCAAATAAACGAATCATTATAGTGAACTGAACTGAAAGAACTAGTTCCCGGAAAAGAATCATTTTGCCCATCCCTTGTACACGCCCCTTTTTAACCATAAATGGTCAAGGCAAATTACCTCATGAATGCGATCTGCATATAAAACAGACTCAGATGCAAGTATTATGTCTTGTCGGAAACAATGGCAGAAGGACTGAGAAAATCAAAAAAGCGAAATTTCACGGAGGTTGAGGTGGAGACACTTGTGGGTGAGATGGAGGCCCGAAAAGTAGTTTTGTTCTGTCCACAACAAAAGGCAGAGTGAGTGGCAACATGTTGCTGCAGCAGTGAACTCTGTCAGTAGCACGGTGCGCACAGTCCCAGATTTAAAAAAGAAGTGGTCCGACATAAAGGTACATATTTTTATGTAGCCTACCAATAAATCGTTATGGTCCCTAAAGACCCTCTCCCTCCGGATCCTGCCATTTCCATGGTCCGCCAGAAGTGCCATATGGTGCAGCATTACCACTGCGCTCACCTCTGTATTTATAGGGTTACGGTAATAAGACTGACCGAGAACACCTTGGATAATCAGTTTGTAATCACCCACGTAAAATGTTCTTGAACATAGCCCCTTTTTAATGCCTGATTTGTCATGAAAAGCATCAAGGACAACGATTGTGAGGAGGAGTGTGGCTTGGTTTTCCACACTTGGGATTTAATTGACATTTGATTATGTGTTTACAGTGTCACATAAAAATATTATGTTATTGACACATGTTGGACGGATGCTTTATTCCATGCAGTCGCGCCATCAGCGGACAGTATGGAGTGACGGGATTAAATATAGAGATTTTTTCATTTATTTCTATTCTAAGGAGATGTTTCTGGAGTTATAACTGAGAAGTAACGCAGTTGACTTAAATTATTCAGATTACATAGATTTAACACATGATACGGGTTGAAATTAAATTCATGAAGGGCGATGATAAAACATAATCGTTCTTCTTACTCTACAATTCTTCTGTCTGACATCAGTTCACCACCACACCATCTGTGTCGCCAATTCTCCTTTTCCTCCAAACCATGCGTACCCATGGGTCAGAGTTTGCTTAGGGCTGCGCACATTCTCCCGTCAAGTTGTTTTTTTATAGATCAGAACCTTGGCGTGGAAAGTCACGTACGCCAATTTCAACCCTGTTTTGTGCGCACGCAACGGTTATAAATGAGACCCCTGGTGAGTGTATAGGAACAGTCTCTAGTGAACTACTGATCACTGGGTGGTAAACTGGGAGGTTCCCTGGTGTTAAACTGGGATGTTCACTGGTGTTAAACTGGGAGGTTCACTGGTGTTAAACTGGGAGGGTCACTGGTGTCAAACTGGGAGGTTCACTGGTGTTAAACTGGGAGGTTCCCTGGGTGTTAAACTGGGAGGTCCACTGGTGTTATACTGGGAGGGTCACTGGGAAATCTGACGGTTTACTGGGTGAAAACGATTCTGCTGATTCACCCGACTCCAGGGTGGTGTGAGTGAGAGAGCGTCTGATCTGTCTGTTGATCTTCATAATGCACGGCTTTACTGCCTTTTTGAGACCACTTGATGTTTCCCCTTACCGGTTGTGAAGAGTTTTGAGTGGCGGTCAGCGATATGGCTGTAGGCGCCTCCTCATTGGCCATCAAGGGGCCCTCCTCCCAGCGGGGCAGGACCTTCTTGGTGGACTGCATCTTGATTTGCGGAGGTTTGGAGTTGGACGGCAGATGATTGGACGACTGGAGGAGCTGAAAGAAGAGAGATTGAATTCATTCAGTTATTTGGTTTGTCAAATTATTGAATAACTATTCTAACAGCAATACTAAGATAATGAAGTCAGGAGGCACTTAGAAGTATCTCAAAGATAGATATTTTTGAATTGTTCTATTTTTGTCGGAGTTCGGTGTCTCTGACGGTGCCCCTACCTTGGTGACGGTGCCCCCTCCTTGGGGATGGTTCCGATGGTGCTCTTACCTTGGTGATGATGATGTTACTTGGTGATGCTGCTGATGTTGCTGTTACCTTTGTGATGGTGCCCACGGCCTTGGTGCGGCCCTCCCTGAACACCAGCCTCTGGTGACGGAGCAGGTATTCGGGGGTCTTGATGAAGCGGAGGCGGACCGCCGCCTTGTCCCCGGTGCGGAGGCAGGCGCGGCTCATCGTCAGGATGGTGGCCGTCTGACAGATGCTCCCACAATGCACTGCAGTGGGCGAAGGGAGGGTCACATGTCACCACTAGCCCTTAAACACACTGGGAGACACTGTTTCTCAAATGGTTTCTACTGGTGTACCTACTATTAGATACTTTCCCAATAAAGTGGTAAATACACTTTGTCGGGAAGCCCAATGCAAAGGGAGGGTCAGAGCATGTAGAGGTGACCCCCTCTTGGGTCAGAGCATGTAGAGGTGAATCCATTCCAATATATTCCTGCTGACACTGATGACATGTTTATATTTTTGGATGCGCTTTTCTTTCTCACATCATCTCCTTGCCTTTGTTTTTTATACATACTTTCTCGATTTTCCATATACTGATTTAAACTTGCTCAGGGTTATCTTTATTTTGTATGCAGTTCTCCAGAGTGCCCCTAGGGGTACGCAGACCCAATTTGAGGACCACTGCTGTCAGATTTCAAAGTGGTCGTGGGTAAGGTATCTCCCCTCACCCCCTCCCAGTGTCTGATGTGACCCCCCAGGGACACCCACCCATGGCCTGGTAGCGGGGGGAGATTGTGGTTGGGTGGTGCAGCACCAGGATCTCTGCCTCGAACTCCCAACAGGCCTGGGGGTGGAGGCACGGCGAGACCATCACCATGCCCTTCCTGATGGAGGAGCGCTTGATCTGGGGAGAGGGGAGGGGTTTAGAGGAAGACCGGCGCCAAATGGGTAGAGGCTCCACCCCCCTCCCACTGCCCCCCTCCCCCTCCCCCTCCCCCTCCCTCTTCACCTTCTTGAGGGCGAAGGAGGCGGTCTGCCCCCCCCTCACCTCCTTCACCGCCATCCTCTTCCTGTGGATGGACTTGACGGCAATGGACAGGAAACTGCCCAGCGGGTCGGGGCCCAGCAGCATTGTGTCGTTGAGGCGGATCAGTCCGCGCAAAGTAGTCCCCGACACCACCGTGCCCACGCCCTGGGGGAGGGGGGGGGGGGGGGGGGGGGGGTAAGGGAGGTCATGGAGTTGTGAGTGGTGGGTTAGCAGACTGGCAGCATTGTGCCAAGTGGTCTTCAGTGGGTTAGCATCACAAAGAGCAGCTAATGTGGGGTTAGTATCACAAAGAGCAGCTAATGGTGGGTTAGCATCACAGACAGCAGCTAATGGTGGGTTAGCATCACAGACAGCAGCTAATGGGGAGTTAGCATCACAAAAAGCAGCTAGGGGCTACAGACCTTAATGTGGCCCCAAATGGAAGCTCATCAAGAGTACTGCAGAGGTTGTGAGGGTCGGAGGTCACGGAGGTCAGAGGTCATTGAGGTCAGAGGTCATACCGGGACCGAGTAGGTGTCGTCAATCTGGAACTCGGCAGGCTGGTCGTCCTGGTAGGACGTCCGCGAAGACAGCAGGTTGAGGAAGACCTTCAGCAGGTCCACGTTCTGCCCGCTCACGTTGGAGACCTGGAAGATGGGACACAGCCTGCAGGAAGAGAGACAGGCACAGCTGGCGGGTCAGCTGGCTAGCGTTCAGAGCATATAGCAGGGGGCTGAAGGCTAACAGGGGGCAAAGGCTAACATGTGGTAACGGCTAACAGGGGCTAGAGGCTAGCAGGGGGCTAAAGGCTGACTGGGGGCTAAAGGCTAACAAGGGGCTAAACGTTAACAGGGGGGTAAAGGCTAACAGGAGCTAGAGGCAAGCAGGGGGCTAAAGGCTAACAGGGGGCTAAAGGCTAACTGGGCTAGAGGCTAGCAGGGGGCTGAAGGCTAACGGGGGTAGCGGTGTGTACCTCTCTGAGCTGAAGTTGGAGGCGGTGATTATGACGTCGTCCCGGCTCTGGACCAGGACGGGGATCTTCCTGCAGCCCGGAGACTTCAGCAACCTCTGGAGCAGCTGCAGCGTCTCTGAGGGGAGGAGCCTCGTGAGGACCTCACTGAGCCCCAGACTAACCCCAGACTAACCTCACTGAGCTCCAGACTAACCCCACTGAGCCCCAGACTAACCTCAGAATAACTTCACTGTCACCCAGACAAACCTCACTGAGCTCCAGACTAACCTTACTGAGCCCCAGACTAACCTCAGACTAACCTCACTGGGCCCCAGACTAACCTCACTGAGCCCCAGACTAACCTCACTGAGCCCCAGACTGACCACGGGTCAGAGCAATGTGAGGAGACCTTTAGTCTCTAGAGGGTCAGAGGTTCACGTGTGCGTCACTACGTTGGTTGGCATTGGTTAACCACACAGAGGGTAGCGGGGGGACGGGGGGGGCTGGGGGGCGGAGCCACTTTGGAGGATGTGGGAGGGGCAGGGGGCGAACCCACCTTGGAGGATGTGAGCGGGGCACATGTCGATCTTGGTGACGACCACGAACACGGGCACGTTGAGTGCCAGGGCCAGGCCCAGGTGCTCCCGGGTCGTCCCCACGATGCCAGCGTTGCTGCCCACCTGGGGGGGGAAGAGGGGGAGGGGAGAGGGAGGGAATAATTTTAGATTGAGTTAGCACACATTTCGACCAAACTCCATATCACAGCCCTTGAGTGCAGTAACACACACACACACACACACACACACACACACACACACACACACACACACACACACACACACACACACACACACACACACACACACACACACAAACCCCACCATGAGCATGCAGAAGTCGGGCAGGTGTCCGGTCATGCCGAACACGGTGGTCTTCAGGTACTTCTCGTGGCCCGCCAGGTCGATGAAGGTAATCACTTTGGATGACTGCTCACAGATAAGGGTCCAGTCCAGACCCCCGCCGTGGCTGTCCGGCTTGTTTACCACCTGCGGGGGGGGGGGTAGTAGAGGACGGGCAGTAAGTCTCACTCTTACTGCTGCGTCCTGTCCCCCCAGAGCCGTAGGGGGCCGGCATATGGAGCCAGTTTCCTGCCATAATTCAAACCTGAAAAAGAAAGTTTCAAAGGCTTGTAGGTCTGGGTTTGAAAACTCAACACCTTGTAAAAAAGGTTTTGCAACCCTGAAAAAAGATTATAACCTGAAAAAAATGCAAACAAAAATTCAAACATCTGTAAACATGATTTTGTGTTCTATTTTATCGTCTTCATCATTTTCACCAACACATTTTCAAAGTTCAAACAATTTCACCAGCGCATTTGCAGAGTTTCAAATCTGGCACTGTTCTAACAGTGTATTTCATTGTTTCCCGGTTTTGAAACCTTGTAAATGGGATTCTGCAAACAGGTGTTCATACATTGAGAAATACGTTTTGAAAGGTTGTATATTTAGTTTTAAAAACTTGTAAAGGTGTACGTTCACGCCATTGCAACGTATTTTTTCAGAACTGACTTTTCAGCATTGACTTTTCAGAGATTTTACCACACAGGCGCAAGCTTTGAGTCACGTGAATATTGGCAGTGTTCTGTCGCGCATATGTTTTGAAACTCCTGACAGTCAAGTCTGAAGAAAAAAAAAACGTTCCTGGGGGCGGGACCATTTAGCTTTAACACTAGAACAGCCGTCGAAGGGGTCAAATTACCCCTGTGAGTTAAAATAAAATATATCTTTGCACAATCACATTCCAAATCCCTACTTTCTTGAATTTTCCTAAATATGTCTGTTGTACCACCCTGTGTTAATATTTTTTTTTTTTCAGACCGGGAAAGCTATTATACACCATTTTTTTATGTGTTCCTATGTAATTGTTTTTTTTCCAAGGATGCAATGCTCTTTCTTTGTCAGCAGAGGTCGCAAGGGGACATTCTGAAGTGAATAAGATTGATATCGACAGACAGACAGACAGACAGACAGACAGACAGACAGACAGACAGACAGACAGACAGACAGACAGACAGACAGACAGACAGAGGTGGCCAATACCTCGACCGCGATCGACTGGTCGACCGCGAGAGTAGTGCGGGTCGATTGCGTGACATTAAAAAAAATTATAAAACAAAGTTTATTTATTTTATTAATATGATTAAAAAATAAATCAATAAAAGGATATAAAAATATAGAAGGATAAAAGTGGACACACTGTTCCAACTTTTGCAATATATCATTTGCTACTGTCAAATGCAAATTGTTACATTCTTTTTGAATGAATAGATAAGTAAGTACCCTAGCATAGACAATAGACACTGTTGGTGTGGCTGAGACATCAAAAACCATGTATTCCATGAAATTTGTGAACCAGCAGTTTGCTGAGTGGTTTAGCATCTGCCCTGCGATACGGGAGACCCGAGTTCGCGTCCTGGGTACTTCATTTAATTCTTGCCTTTGCATTATTTTTGTAATTTCCTTTATATCAGAGAAATTAGGCCTAAGAATTTACTTTTTATATAATAAATATGTCTTACAGTATCCCTATACCCCAAATATGCCTTGCAATAACTCATGGTAAAGTTAATGTTAATATTAATGTTACTGATAAGCCTTTGTCACAATGACAAAGAAATTGCAGCCACATAAATTCCATTCAGGTGAGTTTCGCGGCAGGCAGCCAAGAAACTCACCACTGACCACTGACCACTTCTGTTGAAAAAAAATACTATGGTCAATCAATTTAGAATATTCAAAGAAATGGAAAATAAATGACATGAAAAGTTTTTTTTTATTTTTTCCAGTATTCCTTCCTAAAACACTGATTCGGTGGGGATTGAACCCCGGACGAACGGGTGTTAGAATAATTTGCGTCCCTCTCGTAGATCGCACCATCTTTCAACGTCTTTGTTTAATACGACTGCATCACCTTCTCTCTCACATTTCACTTTATCAAGTTAGAAGTCAACTGCTCATGATCATATCGCTGCGTTATCTCTGTGGAGATCCCCCCGTCGCATTTACAACAGAATGAAACCCAATAAACCACCAGTGTGTGCATGGTCCGGGAGGGTAAATTGGGGTTCTAGCTCACACGCGGAAATATAAAAATGTGCTGCTCCAAATAAGCAACAACGTCAGTAACGTGTCAACTGTGTTGTCTGTGTTGTTCTACTAAGCGGACGCTTGATGGTGACGTAATACGACGTGATGACGTATGTACAAGAGCCTACCGTGGCCAGGCCACAGTTGCGATTGCCTAGTGTGAATACAGGCCAGAGAACAATAGGGGCCAGTTGAGCACGGTTAGGTGTAAAAACGGCCAACGGCCACGGCCAGATGGCCTGAAATCGTCTTTGTGGCCTCACTTATCTATTCAAATGCAAATGTACTGGCTGGGGGAGGGGAGGTGTGACAGAGAGGGAGCGATTGAGAAAGCAGTGAAAACAGATCATTTAGCATTTCGTTTCCAGGCAACTTCTTCTTACATCTTTGTTTAATATGACTGCATCACCTTCTCTCTCACATTTCACTTTATCAAGTTAGAAGTCAACTGCTCATGATCATATCGCTGCGTTATCTCTGTGGAGATCCCCCCGTCGCATTTACAACAGAATGAAACCCAATAAACCACCAGTGTGTGCATGGACCGGGAGGGTAAATTGGGGTTCTAGCTCACACGCGGAAATATAAAAATGTGCTGCTCCAAATAAGCAACAACGTCAGTAACGTGTCAACTGTGTTGTCTGTGTTGTTCTACTAAGCGGACGCTTGATGGTGACATATTACGACGTGATGACGTATGTGCAAGAGCCTACCGTGGCCAGGCCACAGTTGCGATTGCCTAGTGTGAATACAGGCCAGAGAACAATAGGGGCCAGTTGAGCACGGTTAGGTGTGAAAACGGCCAACGGCCACGGCCAGATGGCCTGAAATCGTCTTTGTGGCCTCACTTATCTATTCAAATGCAAATGTACTGGCTGGGGGAGGGGAGGTGTGACAGAGAGAGAGCGATTGAGAAAGCAGTGAAAACAGATAATTTAGCATTTCGTTTCCAGGCAACTTCTTCTCATGAGGCAGGAGCTGACCACACAAACATGATACTTTTAAGACTAAGCCATGCACAAATTATCAAATATATTAAAGAATTACAAATCATTACGCTTGGATGAATGAAATAGTATTTTTTTTATTAAACAATGAGTGAACCATTTCAAATGATTGGCGACTAGCGTTCTGGTGCATATTTACCGCTACCACTGGACTGGAGTGAGGGTTCATCTAGTAGGCTGTTTAAAACGGGGCTTCAACAAAAATAAGTGCGGGGGGAGGGGGGGGGGGGGAGGCGACGTGTCGACGCAAATTATTCATGGCGACGAATTTTGAAGTCGACTACGTCTACTAGTCGTCCCAGCTCTATGCATTACAGTAATGCATTACTTTTGTGATGCATTACTGCCCAACACTGCAAATAACCAAATGACTTGGGTTTTAAATGAGTGTATTAGAGTTTATTAGAGTATAGAGTACATTTACATTCAGTAAGTCAGTAAAAAAAGAAAACAAAAAAATAGGGCTGACTTTGAATGAACTAGGAACTGGATGAAAAATAAATGTCTTTCGGGACAGCAGTCTCAACATTCACAGCAGATTATCTTAGCAGGGTGAGTGCATTTCCCACAGACAAGTCGCCTACAGGACTCACAGACGTCACTAGTTTTGTTCCCACTACATCTGGCGACTTGAAACATTTTCCTTTTGCAGTTGTATTAAACAAAGACGTTGAAAGATGGTGCGATCTACGAGAGAGACGCAAATTATTCTAACACCCGTTCGTCCGGGGTTCTATCCCCACCGAATCAGTGTTTTAGGAAGGAATACTGGAGAAATAAAAAAAAACTTTTCATGTCATTTATTATCCATTTCTTTGAATATTCTAAATTGACTGACCATAGTATTTTTTCTCAACAGAAGTGGTCAGTGGTGAGTTTCTTGGCTGCCTGCCGCGAAACTCACCTGAATGGCATTTATGTGGCTGCAATTTCCGATGCAGTGTCTTTGTCATTGTGACAAAGGCTCATCAGTAACATTAATATTAAGGCAAGGCAAGGCAACTTTATTTATATAGCACTTTTCATACACAAGGCAGACTCAAAGTGCTTCACATATAAACATTGTCATACAATAAAATAAAATAATAGATAAGTAAAAGAAAAACATATGCAAAGAAATGGGTAAAATAGAAAAAGGCATTTTAGTATTAAAATAGAAAATAAAGGCAAAGTTAAAAAAAAAGCTTTTTAGAAAGTGCAATGTATTTAAGATTTTAGCAGAAAGCTATAGCAAACATAAAAGTCTTCAGTCTTGTTTTAAAGGTGCTCAGAGTTGGGGCAAGTCTTAAATCCTCTGGGAGTTTATTCCAGCTATTTGTTGCATAGTAACTAAATCCTGCTTTCCCATGTTTTGTGTTTACTCTGGGGATAATTAACAGATTGGTCTCAGAGGATCTTAGTGGTCTAGAAGGCTGATGTAGTGGAAGCATATCAGTTAAATATTTTGGGCCTAAACCATGTAGGGATTTATAGGTTAGCAACATGATTTAAAAAACCAATTCTCTGACCTACAGGAAGCCAATGTAACGATTTCAGAATTGGTGTAATATGATCAAATTCTTTGGTCTTTGTTAGAACTCTAGCAGCAGCATTCTGAACAAGCTGAAGCTTCCTCAGAGTTTGTTTTGGGAGACCTGTAATGCAATGATGGTCAATATTGTTATTTTGCATGATTTGCCCTATTGGGAGCATGTTGAATGAAGAGGGTCCTAAGATCGAACCTTGTGGGACTCCACATGTCACGTTGGTTGATTCTGATACAAAGTCGCCAATGGAAACAAAGTAGTTCCTATTTTTTATTTTGTAGGTAGGACCTGAACCAATTTAAGACAGTGCCTGAAAGCCCCACCCAGTTTTCTAACCTTTCCAGAAGTAATGTATGGTCTACAGCAGAGGTCTCAGAGTCAAGGCCCGCGGGCCACTTGTGGCCCGCCGGCCGACATTTTGTGGCCCTCGAGTGGTCGTCAGTATGTAATGTTAATGTGGCCCGCGTGTCTTTACCAAACGCGCTTTGGCCCGCATGGGCTACCATAGCAGGCAGCCAGCCAGGTTGCTAGGAAACGCAGCAAGCAACGGAGTGACACCAAGTGAAAGCGTAGCGTCACATCATGTCCCTCTCAAAACCCAGTGGGAAAAGAAAGGTTGACGATGTCCACAGACAATTTCATGAAAGGTGGGAGTTAGAATATTTTTTTGTTGAGCACAGGGGAACCCCTACCTGCCTTGTATGTGCTGAAAAAGTTGCCGTTGTCAAAGAATACAACATCAGACGCCATTACTCAACGAGGCATGCCGAGGAGTATGCGAAATACCGGGGAGATGAGAGGGAGAAGCGAGTCACAGACCTAAAGAAATGTTTCACCTGGCAACAAACTCTCTTTAGGAAACCAACCAACGAGGCTGATAAAGCAGTAAAGGCCAGCTTTACACTGAGCGAAATGATCGCTAAGGCAGGAAAGCCTTTTACAGAAGGCGAGTTTATTAAGGAGTGTATGTTGCAGGCTGCGAGTATTGTCTGCCCCGAAAAGAGAGCTCAGTTTGCCAGCATCAGCTTGTCACCTAAGACAGTGGCAGAGCGTGTTACCGAGCTGTCAGGTAACATTTATGGTCAACTACGTGACAAAGTCAAAGACTTCCGTGCGTACTCAGTGGCCCTGGATGAGAGCAGAGACACCACTGACACTGTCCAACTGGCAATATACGTCCGTGGTGTTGATGATAAGTTTCATGTAACGGAGGAATTACTCAGGGTTATCCCTATGTGTGGCCAAACCACTGCGCAGGAGATATTCCGCCAGCTGTGTGATGCCCTCTCGGATGCAAATTTATTAATAATAATAATAAATGTCGGTTGAGGAACTGTTATGTAATAATAAATACTGTGAAGGTTGGAACAGTTGTTTTCTAAAAGGTTGAATTAAAAAAAAAAAAAAAAAAAATTCAGAGGAATTTATTTATGTTCTGTTTATGCACTTTGAGAATGTTGAACTGTTGATGAACTGTTAATAATAAATATTAAGAAAATTGGAACAGTTTTTTTTTTTTATACTAAACACCCTTTTTAAGAAATACTTGAGTACTTGTGGCCCAACCTCAGCCAAGCTCTTCCTCCAGTGGCCCCCAGGTAATTTGAGTTTGAGACCCCTGGTCTACAGTGTCGAATGCAGCACTGAGGTAAAGTAGCATTAGTATTGAGGTTTTGCCAGAGTCTGTGTTAAGACGGATGTCGTTTACAACTTTAATAAGGGCGGTCTCAGTGCTGTGCAGGGGTCGAAATCCTGATTGGAAGGTGTCATAGCAACCAGTTGATGCCAGGAAGTGATTTAGTTGCTGGAGGACAACTTTCTCAATGATTTTACTCATGAAGGGTAGATTTGATATTGGTCTGTAGTTGTTAATAATAGAGGCATCTAGGCTCCGCTTTTTTAAAAGGGGTTTAATAACTGCAGTTTTCTAAAAGGTTGAATTAAAAAAATATATTATTTTTTTTCAGAGGAATTTATTTATGTTCTGTTTATGCACTTTGAGAATGTTGAACTGTTGATGAACTGTTAATAATAAATATTGAGAAAATTGGAAAAGTTTTTTTTTTTTTATACTAAACACCCTTTTTAAGAAATACTTGAGTACTTGTGGCCCAACCTCAGCCAAGCTCTTCCTCCAGTGGCCCCCAGGTAATTTGAGTTTGAGACCCCTGGTCTACAGTGTCGAATGCAGCACTGAGGTAAAGTAGCATTAGTATTGAGGTTTTGCCAGAGTCTGTGCTAAGACGGATGTCGTTTACAACTTTAATAAGGGCGGTCTCAGTGCTGTGCAGGGGTCGAAATCCTGATTGGAAGGTGTCATAGCAACCAGTTGATGCCAGGAAGTGATTTAGTTGCTGGAGGACAACTTTCTCAATGATTTTACTTATGAAGGGTAGATTTGATATTGGTCTGTAGTTGTTAATAATAGAGGCATCTAGGCTCCGCTTTTTTAAAAGGGGTTTAATAACTGCAGTTTTCTAAAAGGTTGAATTAAAAAAATATATTATTTTTTTTCAGAGGAATTTATTTATGTTCTGTTTATGCACTTTGAGAATGTTGAACTGTTGATGAACTGTTAATAATAAATATTGAGAAAATTGGAACAGTTTTTTTTTTTATATACTAAACACCCTTTTTAAGAAATACTTGAGTACTTGTGGCCCAACCTCAGCCAAGCTCTTCCTCCAGTGGCCCCCAGGTAATTTGAGTTTGAGACCCCTGGTCTACAGTGTCGAATGCAGCACTGAGGTAAAGTAGCATTAGTATTGAGGTTTTGCCAGAGTCTGTGCTAAGACGGATGTCGTTTACAACTTTAATAAGGGCGGTCTCAGTGCTGTGCAGGGGTCGAAATCCTGATTGGAAGGTGTCATAGCAACCAGTTGATGCCAGGAAGTGATTTAGTTGCTGGAGGACAACTTTCTCAATGATTTTACTTATGAAGGGTAGATTTGATATTGGTCTGTAGTTGTTAATAATAGAGGCATCTAGGCTCCGCTTTTTTAAAAGGGGTTTAATAACTGCAGTTTTCAAAGCTTTTGGGAACTTGCCTGACTGAAGAGAGTTGTTAACTATCTGCAATATGTCTACTGCTAGGCAGTCGAAAACATTCTTAAAGAGGTTGGTAGGTATAGTATCAAGGCAACAGGTGGATGGCTTTAGTTGTGTCACAGTTTCCACAAGATTTTGAGAGTCTATAACATTAAAGCATGCCATCCTTGCCACGTAATTTTTGCCTGAACAGGGTGGTAGTCCAACATTTTTGTTTGACGTGGAGATATTGATGGCGCGTCTGATACCTTCAATTTTATCAATATAAAAAGCTGCAAACTCATTGCATTTCTGCGTGGAATGGAGATCAGGTGGAATTTCTGTTGGGGGGTTGGTCAGTCTGTCAACAGTTGCAAATAGGGTTTTTGCATTATTAGTGTTGGTTTTAATGATATTGGAGAAAAATGTTTCTCTAGCATTCTTTAAGTCTAAATTGTAGGCACGGAGGCTCTCTTTATAGATATCATGGTGAATATGAAGTTTTGTTTTACGCCAGATGCGTTCAACCTTCCTGCATTCCTTTTTCTGTGCTGTTACAGAAGCAGCTTTTCTCCAGGGTGCCTTTTGCTTTCCAGAAATCGTTTTAACCTTATAAGGTGCAATGACATCTATGACTTTCAAAATGTTCAAATTAAAGTTTTCTACAAGATCATCAGCAGAACATGGGTTTAGAGGTGGTAGCAAGGCCTTTTTAAAAAGTACATTAGAATCTTCATTGATATACCGTTTTTTCACAGTGTTTGATTTTGACTGTATGTCGGGAATAAAAGATATGTTAAAGAAAACACAAAAGTGGTCAGACAAGGAAGGATCAGTCACAGAGAGATCAGAAACATTGAGGCCCTTTGTGATAACCAGGTCTAGAGTGTGCCCCTTACAATGAGTAGCCTCTTTCACATGTTGAGACAGTTCAAATGTGTCCAAAATGGCAAAAAGTTTTTTTGCACACTTGTCATTCAAATCATCAGTATGAAAATTGAAGTCACCAGTTATAACTAGACAGTCAAATTCTGTGGAGATGCTAGACAATAATTCTGTGAAGTCATCGAAAAAATTTGCAGAATATGTGGGTGGCCTGTAAATAATTAATAGGAGAACTCTGGGGGAGCATTTCAATACAGCACTAAGGTATGCGAACGATGGAAAATCACCAAATAACATCTGTTTCCCCTGAAATACTTTTTTAAATATAGCAGCAACCCCTCCACCTCTTTTTCCAGATCTACATGCATCAAAAAAGTTATAGTTGGGAGGAGCTGTCTCTATCAGAACGGTTGCACTATTAATTTGTTCCAGCCATGTTTCAGTTAAAAACATAAAATCCAGTTTAGAAGTGGTAATAAAATCATTAACTAAAAATGATTTGTTATTAAGAGACCTCACATTAAGTAGAGCCATCCTGATGGTGTTGTTGATAGGCTCTAAGGTTGTTTTTGGTTTGGAGGCAATAGATATGAGATTTGTGAGGTTAGCAGTGTGTCTAAGTTTCCCTTTGTTTACTCTCTTAGTGGTTACAGCATGAATGCGAAAGTTGCCCTGCTTTGACGTAGGCAACCTTGGGTTCAGCAGATTATGTGAAACTTCCTTTATACTGTATCTACGGCTGAACCCTTTTTTGTCTCAGTAATACTCAGGACTACTATCAGTATAGGGGGGGGGGTGGGGCGCCATCCTCTTGGGAGTTATCAGCCTGTCGCCAGGACATGGCGATGCTATCAATGACGCAGATATTCCAACATATTCCAGTCTCTTATATTCGGCTGGAAACTCGCAAAGGGAGGAGACATTGGGGCTGGAGAGATAGCTGTGGGAGAGATGAGGCTGGAGGTCATCGTCGATGAGGTAATGCAGAGGAAGAGGAAGGGGGTGGTCGTTCCCCGCCAAGCCGGCCAAGCCGGCCACCCCCCTCCGCACAGTGTTGATGGAGTAGGGTGGGCTGTTGTCTCTCTTCAAGGTCTGTGGGCTGTCTGCTATCTGTGTGTCAGATAGTGGACATTGAGAACATTTGTGGGGGGGGGGGAGGCTGTAGTCTCGCTTCTTCTCAGCTCGCCTCAATGGCGACTGGTTATTGTTCCGTCTCTGTCCGCACTGTCCGTCCGGACGCATCTCGGGGCTCAGGGGTGCATGGGTGGCAGGCGCGTTCGTGGACTCTTGAAGTGGCGGGGTTAATTTCAGTGACGGGCTGATACATGTCTTCTTCTCAACCTGTGCTCTGATTGTGGCCTGTGCGTCAGACCATGGCTGTGGGCTGTCTGCTATCTGTGTGTCAGATAGTGGCAGAGTAGTTGTATGGGGGAGGCTGTAGTCTCGCTTCTTCTCAACCTGTGCTCTGATTGTGGCCTGTGCGTCAGACCATGGCAAGATTGTGGCCTGTGCGTAAAGCGAGAAGAGAAGATTGTCCCTCAACAGTTTTGAGCCTAACCTGTTTGGGTGTAGGCCATCTGCTCTGAAAAGATATTTGCGCCCCCAGAATAAGTTGAAATTGTCAATAAAGTCCCTTCCTCTTTCATTGCAGACTCTGGAAAGCCATGTATTCAGTGCAAGTAGACGACTGAATCTGTTTATTCCCCTATCAACTGTTGGTATGGGTCCACTGATGGAAGACTTGATGTGTATTTTGTCGAGTGTATCCAATAGATCAGTGTAATCCCTCTTCAGAAGTTCTGACTGTTCTCTTTGAATATCATTAAATCCTGCATGCACAATAATCTGTGAGATTTTGGGGTTTTCCAATATGATTTTGGCTAGTTTATGGTTGATATCACTAACCATTCCATATGGGAAGATGCATGTTTTGATCTTCTTACCGGTTATATCCTTGATAGTTGAGTCTCCTATAATCAGAGTGTCTGGTTCATCTGCATTCTCTGAGATGGGCCCTTGTTGGACGGGGGCAGACACATGCGCAGCCCGCCTCCGCGGCGACTGGTTGTTCCGTCTCTGTCCGTACTGTCCGTCCGGACGCATCTCGGGGCTCAGGGGTGCATCGGTGGCAGGCGCGTTCGTGGACTCTTGAAGTGGCAGGAACCGGTTCTTCAGTGGCAGGGTTGATTTGAGTGACGGGCTAATCCGGCTGATACATGTAACTTTAGCTTTGGGTAGCTTAGCATTTGGTGTTGAGTGAACTTGTTGATTCACTTTGGTATGTTGCTTTGGCTTAGCGCCGACTCTGTGCCAGTGAGACGCAGCTGGAACCGTCTCTCTCTTGTCCAGCTTTGGGAAGGATACAGTGTAGCTTTGATCATCTTGCTGTATCTGAGTGAGCTCAGCAAACTCACCCATCGGCACTGTATCCTGTAGGAGTCCTTTGCATTTTTCTACTGCTGCTAGTCTCGTTTCAATTAAAGGTCCCACGACATGAAAATCTCACTTTGTGAGGTTTTCTAACATAAATATGAGTTCCCCTAGCCTGCCTATGGTCCCCCAGTGGCTAAAACTTGCGTTTGGTGTAAAACGAGCACTAGCTGTTCTGCTCGCCTTAGAAAAAACGGAGGCTCAAGCGCGCTGATTTGGAATGTCTGTGCTCATGACGTCATGAGGAATCTCGGCTCCTCCCCTTACTCTGCCTGGCCCGCCCAGAGACGTTGGCCCGCCAATGAGACTCGACCGTGCGAGCGCCACATGTGTGTGTGTGTGTGTGTGTGTGTGTGTGTGTGTGTGTGTGTGTGTGTGTGTGTGTGAATACACACACTGTAACGCAAGTGTTTCTTGTCGGTTCTTTGACGGGTCTTGTATTTCCACAACGAGACTGTCGTGGGGGTTATCTGAGCCATGTTTGAGAAGGAATTGGGGGAAAGGAACTTTGGTTTGACTCGCTGAAGTACATGAACTGCGACATGCCGCCGGTTGCCGCGAGGCACCATCGCCCGGCAGCGGGCAGCTGGCAGCAGGCAGCGCGCGGTTCAGTCGACTTCAGGTTGATGTGAAAGTGGAAGAACCAGAGACGTCGCAGAACCCGACAAAGTCGTTTGTGATTCATAATATCGTCTGGAGGCGCACACAATATATTATATGATATAGATATCTATGTATTATATGATATTATGTAGATATAGAGCTCCAGGACTGTAACGCAAGTGTTGTACACTTCCTTGTCATTTGGCGCATAACGCGTCGGACTCTCGTCTCTGGTATTTCTACAACGAGACTCGTATTGGGGGTTATCTCAGCCAAGGTTGAGAATGAATTGGGGGGAAAGAACTTTGGCTTCGACTCCCTCAAGTCAAGAACATGAACCACGACAAGGAGGAGAAAGGGATCTTTGCCGGGCAGCGCTTAGGCACCTCCGCCTCCGGCGGTGGTCCCTCAGCGGGGCTCAAGCGGGAGACATTCGCCGCCAACAATCCCTTTCTCCTCCATGTCGTGGTTCATGTTCTTGAGGGAGTCAAAGCCAAAGTTCCTTCCCCCCAATTCATTCTCAACTTTGGCTGAGATAACCCCCAATACGAGTCTCGTTGTAGAAATACCAGAGACGAGAGTCCGACGCGTTATGCGCCATCACACCAACAGCAGAACGGTTATCCAAATAACAAGGAAGTGTACAACACTTGCGTTACAGTCCTGGAGCTCTCTATCTAAATAATATAATATAATACATAGATATCTATATCATATAACATATTGTGTGCGCCTCCAGACGATATTATGAATCACAAACGACTTTGACGGGTTCTGCGACGTCTCTGGTTCTTCCACTTTCACATCAACCTGAAGTCGACTGAACTGCGCGCTGCCTGCTGCCGGCTGCCCGCTGCCGGGCGATGGTGCCTCGCGGCATGTCGCAGTTCATGTAGCCTACTTCAGCGAGTCAAACCAAAGTTCCTTTCCCCCAATTCCTTCTCAACCATGGCTCAGATAACCCCCACGACAGTCTCGTTGTGGAAATACAAGACACGTCAAAGAACCGACAAGAAACACTTGCGTTACAGTGTGTGTATTCACATTGATGTGGACGTTGAAGAACCAGGAACGTCGGAATATCGGCTCACACAGCTTTTGACCGTGATAATATGTATTATATGATATAGATATCTGTGTAGGCTATATGATAATATTTAGATATAGAGCTCCAGGACTCCCGTGTGTTCTAGAATATTTACAGAACACGGCTAAAGGCTGTGTGCGCCTCGCCATTGCGATACATCCACTGTAAACAGAGCGCATGGTACCGTCCCTGGCTGCAAGCTGCTCAGGGCCACACCCCCACCCTCCTCCTTGACAGGCCCACCGAAACAGCGCATTTGGGGGAAGCTCAATGTGCGACTGGCTCGGAGTGGCTGTAACTCTGCACCACGGCTGAATTTCAGGAACGTCTTTGAATACTGTGTTAGTTGCCCACTAATACCTATATTAAAGAATACATAAAATAGCATGTCATGGGACCTTTAAAGCCAATGTCTGTTGCAGTTTGGCGCAGTCTGTGCATTTCCCAGTCTCCGTGCCTGAGATATCCGAATACGGAGGCATGTTGGCGATAGGAAAGTCCAAGGCTTTTTCTGCGGTCTGATCCGGGAGTAAAAAGTGCCAAAATGTATTGTTGAATCGAGCGATTGAGGACAACGGAAACAAACTATATACTGTTAGGTAAATAAAATAAGATAAAATAGATCTGAACGATGAATTAAGTAGTTTTTTCTAATGCCTAGCGGAGCTTCGGGAACATGACCTCTCTCTCTGCTCTCTCTGCATTAACTTTACCATGAGTTTTTGCAAGGTAGTATATATTTGGGTTATAAGGATACTGTAAGACATATTTATTACATAAAAAGTAAATTGTTAAGCCTAATTTCTCTGATATAAAGGAAATTACAAAAAGAAGCCAACAGCAAGAATTAAATGACGTACCCAGGTCGCCCGTATTGCAGGGCAGATGCTAAACCACTCAGCCAACTGCTGGTTCACAATGTTGATGGAATGGAGTGGTGTTGACAAAATATCCACGATAACAATATAGGCATATCTCAATTAATTTAATTACTTTATTTGCATCATTTAATCTTAGTGAAAATAAAGGCTGTTTGTACTTCATATATGCACATTTATGACAAAATCGTGAGGACTAGGCTTGTGACACACACACGTGGCGCTCGCGCGGTAATCGCTCATTGGCGCCACCTAGTGATCATTATGTGCAAATGCACAGCCTCCCATTCAAATGACTTAGGGGTCATTTGACCCCTCTTGTGGTGCTAGTAGTAAGTAAAAATGGCACCGGCGTTTCTAGTGTTAAACCTATTGGTTGCTCTCGGCTGACGTACATTCCAATCACATTCTTGTCATCGGCCGAGCACTGTCAATCACGCACAGCCTGGTGAACGGCACGTGTACATCCTTTGTCCCTTCCTTCCTTATGCGGGTGTTGGCGGATGGAGGGTCTGGGCGGTGGACTGCGACGGCATGATAATTGTCTGACCCCTTGGAATGTATGAGCTAAATGGTCCCGCCCCCAGGAACGTTTGTTCTTTCTTCAGATTTCACTGTCAGGAGTTTCAAAACATATGCGCGACAGAACACTGCCAATATTCACGTGACTCAAAGCTTGCGCCTGTGTGGTCAAATCTCTGAAAAGTCAGTGCTGAAAAGTCAGTTCTGAAAAAATACGTTGCAATGAAGTAAACGTACACCTTTACAAGTTTTTAAAACTAAATATTCAACCTTTCAAAACTTATTTCTCAATGTATGAACACCTGTTTTCAGAATCCCATTTACAAGGTTTCAAAACCGGGAAACAATGAAATACACTGTTAGAACAGTGCCAGATTTGAAACTATGCAAATGCGCTGGTGAAATTGTTTGAACTTTGAAAATGTGTTGGTGAAAATGATGAAGAAGATAAAACAGAACACAAAATCATGTTTACAGATGTTTGAATTTTTGTTTGAATTTTTTCCTGTTATAATCTATTTTTTCAGTGTTGCAAAACCTTTTTTACAAGGTGTTGAGTTTTCAAATCCAGACTTACAAGCCTTTGTAACTTTTTTTTTCAGGTTTGAATTATAGCAGGAAACTGGCTCCATACCGGCAGTAGGGACAGGGTCCACATGGTGGACTACTCCCCTCCCCACCTCCCCTCCCCCCTTTACTGCTACGTTCTGCGTCAACATGACACTCCCTCGGCCCCCCAGGTTTTCTCAGAGCAGCAGGATGATACAGAGTAGTATCCCAGCAGTAGGATGGTGAACCTGGTCTCCTAAAGCCCTCGTACCCCAGCAGTAGGACAGTGAACATGGCGGACCACTCGCCTGTCCCTGCGGGTCGAAGCCAAGGATGTCGTTGCCCACGCTGCTCGTGCGCCCGCTCTCCATTTCGTGTTTGTGTCTGAAGAGCTTCTGCCGGGCGGCGCCACGGCCGTTGTCCAGCTCCCCGTGGGTGAGCACCCCCAGCAGGGTGCTCTTTCCCGCGTCCACGTTGCCCACCACCGCCACCCTGCCGCCCCCGGGGAGATGACACAAGGGTTAGGGCGTTGTTATGGAAACAATTCTACAAAACACTTAATCCCAACCTCTGGTATTTACTACTCATTGCTTCAAATGAGTCCTAGTTCAGTCTGCTGTATGTTTCTTATCCGTCTGACCCTCAACCTGCACCTTGGCGACCCCTGCTGGAGGAAAAGGGGACTGCCCGGATCATGTTTACAGACGTCAGGTTTGACATGTTTGCTTGTCACCTTGCTTTTCAATATCATTTGTGGATTTTAAAAGCATTAAGTATATGAAGGGAAGATAAGATAAGATGAAATAGCCTTTATTTTCATTGTACAGTCACCTATACAACGAAATTGGGAGTGAAAACGAGAAAAACATTTGGAAAAAGGATAGGCAATGTGAATAAATAAATATAAAAGGCCGTAAGCACATTGCACTTTTTAGAAAGTGAGGTATATGTGTGTCTGTTTGAAGTTTTATGTTTTATGAGTGTTAAGTGTCCTGATTGTCCAAGGAAAGAAGCTGTTGTTCAGTCTGTTGGTTCTGCTCTTCTGGCTCCTGTACCTCCTACCAGAGGGCAGTAGGCTGAGCAGGTCGTGGCTGGGACGGAGGTGGTCACGGATGATCTTTCTTGTTCTTGAGATGCATCGAGAGCTGGCGATGTCATCCAAGGAGGGCAAAGGAGAGCCAATCGTTTTTTTCAGCTGACCTTATTACCCTCTGCAGCCTTTTTCTGTCAGCCACTGTGCAGCCAGCATACCACACAGTGATGGAGAAGGCCAGCACACCCTCGATGGTGGAGCGGTAAAAGGTCACCAGCAGCTTCTCCTCCAGTTTGTTTCTCTTGAGTACCCTCAGGAAGTGGAGTCATTCTTGGGCCTTCTACACCACTGCTGATGTGTTAGCTGACCAGGATATGTCCTCAGAGATGTGAGTTCCGAGGAACTTGAAGGTGGAGACTCTCTCCACACAGTCATCATTTATGTGGAGAGGGGCGGGGTCAGCTCTGTGCCTCCTGAAATCCATTATAACCTCCTTTGTTTTTTTTGTATTAAAGGCCAGGTTGTTTTCAGCACACCACTCCACCAGCCGCTACACCTCATCCTTATAGGCCGACTCGTCTCCTCCGGTTATGAGCCCCACCGCAGTCGTATCATCCGCAAATTTGACTATTGTGTTGGGGGTGGGTGGGAGTACAGTCATGTGTGTAGATGGCATACAGGAGTGGCCTCAGCATGCAGCCTTGGGAGAACCCGTATTGAGCATGAGGGTGGAGGAGCTGTGGGTGCCAATTTTAACAGACTGCGGCCGATTTGTAAGAAAATCTTTTATCCAGGCACAGGTGGCGGGGGGGAAGTCCAGGGCAGCCAGCTTGCTCACAAGGATGTCAGGGATGATGGTATTAAAGGCCGAGCTGTAGTTGACGAAGAGCATCCTTACGGAAGTCCCCGGGTGTTCCAGTGCGGTATGGAGGGCTGTGGAGATGGCATCATCAGTTGATCAGTTTGCTTTGTATGCAAATTGGAGGGGTCAAAGGTTGAAGGGAGGCATTCTTTGATGTGATGATTCATAAGCCTCTCAAAACATTTTGCAACCACTGGTGTTAGTGCAATGGGTCTGTAGTCACTGAGGTTATTGATAGTTGAATTTTTGGGGACAGGGATTATGGTAGCCGACTTGAGACATGGTGGGACGGTGGCATGTGTCAGGGACAGGTTGAAGATCTTAGTGAAGACCACTGCCAGCTGATCAGCACAAGCTTTGATTACTTCGCCAGGCACTCCATCAGGTCCAGTGGCTTTTCTTGTGTTCACTGACCTGCACGACTCAATTGATGTTCCTGGATAGTGAGTGTGTGTTGGCTTGTGGTCAGAGGGGTCAGCATGTCTGTGTTGGGCCTTGTTGCCTCAAAGCGGGTAAAGAAATGGTTTAATTCCTCTGCGAGCAAGGCGTCGGCACTGATGGTCACTGAGGGGCTGCTTTTGTAGTTTGTGATGTTTAATCCCTGCCACACTTGACGTGGGTTGTTGTTTGTCAGATGTCCCTCAACCTTCCTTTTGTAGGCCTCCTCTAATGCCTCTCCTCAGGTCCGCTCTCGCCACGCTGTACATGGTACTGTCCTTTGTTTTGAAGGTGGCATTTCGGGCTCTCAGGAGTGACTGGACTTCACTTGTCATCCAGGGCTTTCGGTTTGGATGACTCTGATGTTCTTATCAACCGTCACATTGTCAGTGCAGTATTTGATGTATGATAATACGGTGTCAGTGAAGCCCTGTAGATCCTGTTGTTCAAGGATACTCCAATATGTGTGAGCGAAGCAGTCCTGCAGTTTGGAGAGTGCGAGGTGCCAGGTTTTTACAGTCTTTTTGACCGGCTTGGTTTTCCTCCTAAGGGGATTGTATGCTGGGATGAGGAGCAGCGAAAGATGGTAAGACAGGCCCAGATGTGAGAGGGGGACTGCTCTATAAGCATGCTTTATGTTAGAATAGACACGGTCCAGTGTGTTGTTTCCTCTGGTGGAGCACCGTACATACTGTACAAATCTGGGAAGGACTGTCTTTAGGCATGCTTGATTGAAATGATGTATCCCATCAGGATGTGCTTGCTGTTGTTTATTGACACTATTATGTAGGTAGGTAAGAGCTATGCTGACATTTACATCTGGTGGAATATAAACAGCAATGATAATTACCACTGTCAGCTCTCTGGGAAGATAGAAGGGTCTGCAAACTACTGTCATTGCTTCTATGCCCGGGGAGCAGTAAGTGACTGTGGTCTTACTGCTTGCGCACCAATCATTGTGAACATAAACACACAGTTCCCCTCCTCTGACCTTACCGGAGTCCTTGTTCTTGTCGGAGCGGTGGATATTGCGTCCCGCTAGTAGAACTGACTCATCCGGGATCAGCTGATGTAGCCAGGTCTCCGTGATGATCATAACACAGCAATTGCAAACAAAGCAGTTGGCTGCTAGATGTAGTTCCAATTCGTCGATTTTGTGAACGATGGATCTTGCATTAGTCAGGAAGATGCTGGTTAACGGGGGTTTGAGTGGCTGTTTCCGTAGCCGTGCTAGAAGACCCACCCGGCAACCCCGCTTCGGCTTGCTCTCCCTGCGCCGCCTACGCCGCTTGCTGGGGCCACAAACAATCCAAGGGGACTCCGGTGACCTTGCTATGTCGAGCGGGATGTTGTGATTCCGCTGGAAGTCGCTCGTAACTGCAACCTGACAACATAACCCGATGTTCAGGAGCTCTGTGTGGCTGTAAATATGTTTAGCTTGACCCCACGTCCTAAGACACACTAAAAACACAAACAACACGAGCATAATACACTTAATCAGAGAGCCAAGAGCCGCTGCGTCTGTGCTCGCCGCCATGAACCCTGAAAGGGGGATGCTTAAGCTGGTTCGGAGTTTACTGGATGTTTGAGTGTTTCCTAGAGGTCAGATGTCAGTGGCCCGGTGAGGAGCAGCGATTACCTCATCTAACCCGGTTCCCTCGGCTCCCCTCTGTCATATTGTCGTTCTATTTCATCCTTACTGACCGCCAGAGGCGGTGCATTAAGCACTGGATTTATCCGTCTCGCGCACGCGCAGTTCGAGTACCTATACCAACAAGGTCACATGTGACCCTCGTGACACCGGATTGGCTATATAGCCCGGTGTCGACAGAGGATCTGTTCCTTTCATCTTCTCGCAAAGACGCATGTAGTAGTACCGCTTGCGGATAGCGTATTCGCTTTTTGAAAAGGATCGCGCTCCAGACAGCCTCGCGACCAAGGGTCGGAGCAACGGGTGAACTTTGTCTGTACAGCGCTGAAAGGCCTCCTTTGAGTAGAAGCTTCCAAGTTTTTGTTTAGTAACACTTTTGTTAGAAGAATATATATATATATAATCGTTCAGTCACTTACCGGTGAAGGCAGCGCTCTCGCGTCCTCTCCCGGCAACACTGCTGGGATTATTTTCACTAATGGCTACATTGTACAGTTCGCTCCCCCCAGCGCTTGTAGCTGCTACTTGATAGCTCCCTGATAGAAACAGCTCGGCTGTGTTCTGGGTTACCAAATTTGTTTGGTAAAAGTTTTTCTGGTCAGTCACTTACCAGGTGAAGGCAGCGTTCTCGCGTCCTCTCCCTGTAACACTGTTGCGTATTTCTTTCGGTCACTTACCGGTGAAGGCAGCGCTCTCGCGCCCTCTCCCTGTAACACTATTGGGGTTTTCTTTTCAGTCACTTACCGGTGAAGGCAGCGCTCTCGCGCCCTCTCCCTGTAACACTTGTGTGTTTCTTTTCAGTCACTTGCTGGTGAAGACTGCGCTCTCGCGTCCTCTCCCGGTAACACTTTCTTGGCTTTTCCCAGTGTTCTCCCAGTGTTCTGCTGATGGCTCATGTGTGTGGCGCCTGTGTGGCCCTCCTTGAGCCTGACGATGGCCATGATCGCTGCCCCTCTTGCCTCGGCTTGGAGCATTTGAGGGAGGGCCTTACAGAGAGGGCCTGTATGAACTGCGGCTCCATGCCCTTGGCACTCAGGCTGGCTAGGCTCGCAGCGGTGGAACAACCTACAGCCGTCGACCATCCATCAATGGCGCCACTTCCTCCGGCTCAGCCCGTCCGTTCTTGGCGTCGGGGTAGAGCAGGCCCCCCCCCCAGGAAAAGGGCTAGGGACGAGCTAGCATCCAAGGGGGATCACTTGTCGTCCGACATGGTGAGGATACAGGAACTCCTCCTGACCCTGCAACCTGGGGCAGGTGGCGCGGTGGCTGACATCCGGCCTGACCCTTCCTTGGGGGATGTGCCGGGGACGGACGATGTCCTGTCGCTGGCGGCATCAGCCAACCTCTTCAGTGAGGGTGTCACGGGGGAGGAAGCCTCAAATGCTTTTGGGGAGGCCTCCCGCTCCTCTGCTCAGAGCTCTGGGCACAGCACAGAGGGTAACCCCATCGGGGCCGTCATCCGTACGGCCCTGGCTCGCCTGGGGCTCGATGCTCCTCAGGCATACTTGGCTCAGCCTAGCGCCTTTTTCAGGCGCAGCCCTGCCACAGCCCCTTTCTCTGTCCCTCCTTCGGAGGAGTATTTAAAGGAGCTACACGTCTGCTGGAAGGATGCCAAGGCTCTCCCCCGTCCTTCTTCCAGTGCTCGGGCCTTGGCTTCCATGTGGAATCCAGCGCAGTATGGTTTGGGTCGCATGCCACCCGTTGAGCCCGCCATTGCCTCCCTCATTTTAACCCCCGATCAGGCCTTGCGGCCGGATGCCAGGTGTCCTCGGCCCCAGTGCAGGGTCACAGACGACCTGCTCTCGAAGGCCTATGACGCAGCAGCGCGTATGGGGCGGATTGGCAACTCCCTCTCCCACCTAATGCTGGCGCTCTCGACCTCGCTGCAACAAGCTGCAGTTGAGCCGTCTACACAGGACCTGAGCGACGCGTCCCTACAGGCCTTTGCCCTCATGTCCAGGGAATTGGGGCGTGTTACGTCCACCCTGGTCCAGACTCGCCGCCAGGTTTGGTTGGCTCAGTCGCCCCTGACGGAGGCGTGCAGGAAGGCCCTCAGAGCCGTGCCAGTGGTACCGGGGGAGCTGTTTGGGTCAGCTGCCCTGGAGACGCTGGAGCGAGCTGCCCAAGCTAGGCAAACCAACCTGCAGCTGTCGGGTCTTCACAGGAGTGTGTCCGTTCCTGGCAGGCCTAGAGCCCTCCCGGCTGCCCCCCGGGGCCGCTACCAGCCACCACGCTCTTACCCAGCGAGAGATGGGGGCCTACGCAAGTCTCGGCGGCCCGCCCAGCAGCCCGCTGATAGCTTTCGCTCCACAGTTCCGACACCGGCCCCAGGCTTTCGGCCGGGCAGGATGACAGTCGTCCGCGACCCGACGAAGGCCGCAGCTCTGGCCCAGGAGCTATCCGCCCTCCTGGCCCAGGGTGCGATCGAGCCAGTGGACCCTCAGTTACAACCCGGGGGGTTCTACTCGGCGTACTTTCTGGTAACCAAGAAAGACGGCGGATTCAGGCCCATTCTAGACCTAAGGGGCCTGAACACGTTTTTAAAAATTTTACCATTCCACATGCTCACCTCGGCGGACACCCTGAGGGTAGTTGCCAGGGGGGAGTGGTTCACGACCATAGACCTGAAGGACGCCTATTTTCATGTGCCGGTTGCGGCACACCACAGGCGGTTCCTGAGGTTTGCCTATCGGGGCAGGCATTACCAGTTCAGGGTACTTCCCTTCGGGCTTTCCCTCTCCCTGAGGGTTTTCACCAGGAAGGTGGCGGCAGCCCTCGCACCCCTGCAGACGCAGGGCATGAAGGTCCTGCCGTATCTGGACGACTGGTTGGTCTGTGCGCCCTCCAGGTCCCAGGTGGCCCAGGACACGGCCCGCCTGCTGTCGCACGTCGCCCGGCTGGGCTTGATGGTGAACCATTCAAAGAGTTGCCTGGACCCTTCCCAACGGGTTACCTATCTGGGGTTGGTCCTGGACTTGGTCGCCATGAAGGCCTACCTTTCACCTCGACGGGTGAACGACATCCTCCGCCTCCTTCCCCTCTTCAGAGCCGGCAGGAGGCTGCTTTTTATTCAGTTTCTTCAGCTTCTGGGCAAGCTGGCAGCTGCTTCAGCTGTGGTGCCTCTGGGCTTACTGTCCCTGCGCCCACTCCAAATGTGGCTGAACAGCCTGCACCTAGATTCCAAGTGGCACAGGCAGAGGAGGGTCAAGGTGACCCTGCAGTGTCTTGTCTCTCTGGCTCCATGGAGAAAGAGAGCGTATCTGGAGGCAGGCGTGCCCATGGGCGCAATCCCGGCACGCCGGGAGTTGGTGACAACCGACGCCTGCCTCTCGGGATGGGGCGCAGTGTGGCAGGGCAGGACTGCGCAGGGACGGTGGTCTGGCCGGGACGTGGCACAACACATCAATGTGCTGGAACTCCGGGCTGTGCAGCTGACACTAGCCAGCTTTCTGCCCCATTTGACAGGCTGGCATGTCCTGGTCCGGTCGGACAACATGGCCACGGTTTCCCAGGTGAACCACCAGGGGGGCACCAGGTCAGCACGGCTTCTCCGGGTATCCCAGAGCCTGTGGACTTGGGCGTCTCCCCGTCTGGCCAGCCTACGGGCAGTCTATTTGCCGGAGGCCCAGAATCGGGCGGCAGACTTCCTCTCCCGACGGAAGCCTCCACCGGGGGAATGGCGGCTTCACCCCGAGGTGGTGGAGTCAATGTGGGGCCTCTTCGGCAGGGCAGAGGTGGACCTCTTTGCCTCGGAGGAGTCGGCGCATTGCCCCCTCTGGTTCTCCTGGGCAGAAGTGTCCAGCCCTTTAGGGCAGGACGCGCTGGCGCACGATTGGCCGGACAGGCCTCTTTATGCGTACCCACCATTGCCTCTGGTTCTGCCGACACTCCAGAGGGTCCTTTTGCAGGGCCACCGGCTCCTTCTGTTGGCCCCCTTTTGGCCGGGGAGGCTCTGGTATCCACTGCTGCTCAGGCTCTGCTGCAGCTCGCCATGGCGCCTCCCCGACAGGAGGGATCTCCTGTCCCAGCTGGGGGGTCAGATCTGGCATCCCGACCCCTCTCGCCTACAGCTCTGGGCTTGGCCACTGCAGGGCCCGACCCAGTGCTGAGGGAGTGCACTGCGGCTGTCAGGGGTACGGTCATGAGTGCCAGGGCACCGTCGACCAGGTTGCAGTACGGAAACAAGTGGAAGCTGTTCTCCAACTGGTGTGCGGCTAGGGCCGTGGATCCAGTGCACTGCGCTGTGACCACGGTGCTGGAATTTCTGCAGTCCCTCCTGGATAGTGGCCGGTCGCACTCTACCTTGAGGGTCTATGTCGCTGCCATCTCCTCCCTACATGATAGGGTTGACAGCGCCACGGTAGGGTGCCACAGATTAGTGTCCCTCTTTCTTAGAGGGGCTTTGAGGCTGCGTCCCCCTACAGCCATGCGGTCTCCAGTATGGGACCTGCCGCTGGTGCTGGAAGCCTTGTCATCGCCTCCCTTCGAGCCTTTGGGTCAAGGGGGGTTGAAGTGGCTGTCCATGAAGGCTGCCTTTTTACTCGCCATAACATCTGCCAAGCGGGTCGGGGAGTTGCATGCCCTAACAGTGAGTGATACTGCTGCCACGCAATCACCTTAACCAGCCCATCCAGTTAGCACGCTTTGACCCCCCTTCTGGGGAGGCTGGGTCTGAGCTGCTGTGCCCGGTGCGTGCCCTTAGGGCTTATATTTCTGCTACCACCGGTATTCGCCAGTCGGAGCAGCTTTTTGTTTGCCATGGTGGCCCTAACAGGGGTTGTGCTTTAACAAAGCAGAGGCTGTCCCACTGGATTGTGGAGACCATAACGCACGCCTACAGGGCCAGTGGCCGCCCCCCGCCATCCAGGGTGAGGTGTCACTCAACCAGGAGCGTCTCAACATCATGGGCTGCCCTGAGAGGGGTGCCCCTGGGGACCATCTGTGCCGCGGCGTCATGGGCGTCACCTAGCACATTCTCCAGGTTCTACCGGGTCAACGTTGCCACTCCCCATCCAATGGGCGTGGCCCTGATGCCAAGCTCTGCTGTCTCTGGTCAGTAGGTGAGCGCTTTGATTCTTCGTGACGTTGTTGGTATTGGCCATCCAGTGCTTAATGCACCGCCTCTGGCGGTCAGTAAGGATGAAATAGAACACAGAGTTACATATGTAACTCTGGTTCTATGAATCCTGGATGACCGCCAGAGTTACAGGTCACTCAGAAGTCTCGTGGTTCGCGAGAAGATTCTGGGAACAGATCCTCTGTCGACACCGGGCTATATAGCCAATCCGGTGTCACGAGGGTCACATGTGACCTTGTTGGTATAGGTACTCGAACTGCGCATGCGCGAGACGGATAAATCCAGTGCTTAATGCACCGGTCATCCAGGATTCATAGAACCGGAGTTACATACGTAACTCTGCGTTGTTACTGTAACGGCCACGACAGAGAGGTCACATGCAGAAGGTACAGTAGCTATACCTGTTTCAGTAGACATACTGCTTCACCCAAAGACACGGGTCGATCAGGCAGTGGTGGACAGAAAAGAAGTACAAGTATTTTTTTACCGTACTTAAGTAACTTTTTTGCGTACTTTACTAGAGTATCATTATTTTGTGAGACTTTGTACTTTTAATGAACTAATGAGTAGGGGAAAATCTTACTTTTTACTCAACTCCATTCGAAAAACCTGTTGTTCCTTTCAACGTTCGTTTCCAAGGCATGCATGCTGTGTGTGTTTGTTTGTGTGTCAGTGTGTGTGTGTGTGCCTGCCTGTGCGTGCCCCCTGCGTGCGAATGTGATGGTGCACACGTGTGTGTCTGTCTGCGCTTGGCCCCTGCGTGTGAGGGTGTGTGCGTGTGTGTCTCTCTGCGTTTGTGCGTGTGTTTGTCTGTGCGTTGCCCCTGCGTGCGTGTGTGTGTTTGTGAGTGTGTGTATAGAAATATGTGCATAAAAAAAAAAAAACATTGTATTTAGAGTTGGTGAGTGTTGGTGAGGTTTCTTTTAACCTTAAATTAGTGTACAAAGGACATAGCAAGACATTGGAATTACATTACACCAAAATACTTTTACTTTTGATACTTTAGTACATTTAAAGCCAATTACTTTGATACTTTTACTTACTTATCTCAACTTTAACTCAAGTACATGGTCTGAGTACTTCGTCCACCACTGGGATGAGGGGAAACTGGAGTAAAGTGACACTCGCCCAACTCTGTCTGTTTGGACATTCACTGATTCATCACATGGAATCAGAAGGGGGCTATATTTACTACCATGTGGATTATGTCTGAGTTTAGCCCCCCAGAGATCGTTTGGATAACAGAATGGTCAGACTGGAACGAAGCGCGGTCGGCGTGTCTAACGAGAACTTGGACTCAACAGACATCATCACTGATGTCTGTTCATCGATCCTGAACGGGTCCAATCAAAGCTTTGGAACCCTGACCTTGACCTTGAGGTCAGAGGTCGTCCCCACGGTGCCCGGAGACTCACCGGACCTCCAGGAAATCAAGCGCTCCCACGCGGCGCCGGATCAGGAAGTCCCGGACCTGGCCAGCAGCCTCGCTGCGCGTGCGGAGCAACACGAGGTCTGCCCCCGCCTGCTCACACAGTGATGTCACTGTATCGACCGCCGCCGCCATGTCGGCCGGGCCCAGCCCCCGGGCCGCCCCGTCTGCGGGCAGAGGGGGAGGGGGTTAGCTCTCTGGTTACAGCCCCCAAGTCCTACTGGTCCCAGTCCTCCCTGTTTGATGTACTGGTTGTCCTTTGGATCCATGGATCCAATTACTGTCAGAGGTCAGAGGTCATTGAACCGCTGAAACCAGAGCTGTGCTCCTCAAAGTTGGATCCTCTGCTGTAGATTTGTAAATTGGTGCCTGGCATCGTGAAGCATCTTATCCTAGCTATCAGAGTTGTATACGGGGAATGGGTTTACCTAGTGATGGTTAGTGCTTGGCACTTGATTCTATGAACATCCTTACTGTACCGACAGAGATATATTGTTATTTCTCTTCTGATAAATAGACTTATTGTAAGACGCCTTGGATAAAAGCGTCTGCTAAACGCCCTGAATGTGAATGTGGCTCTCTAGGGTGGAGGTCCTCTCTAGGTCAGACCGGTCTCTAGGGTGGAGTTCCTCTCTGGGTCAGACCGGTCTCTAGGGTGGAGGTCCTCTCGGTCAGACCCAGAGGCGGAGTGGCCGTCGGGACGATCGGGAGATTTCCCGGTCGGCCGGCCGACCAGCGAGGTCAGGTGGACCGGCCCACAATTGTGTAGCGGCCTGCGAAGTCAGTTGGACCGGCCCACAGTTCTGAGCGGCCGCAAGGCGTATGCAAGCCGGCCCTGAGCATAATTTATTCCTGTCAAGACGCCGTGAAATTCCCCGAAATAAACAATATATGTCTCGAGAACATCCAACCAATATTTATACCACTTGCTTACTCTCTGTGACTCATTCATGTTTTTTTTTTATATTATTTTTTTTTACTTCATTTAATTCTTCATTATTCAGGCGTTACAGAACTTTCATGGCCATAAATAAATAATACGAACTACAGTTTACTTTAATTTGTTCTTGAATTGACGTAGAATGGAGAATGGAGTCCATTTTCGGAAATGTAGGGGAATATATGAGCGGCCCCACGTCTAATGGCATGACCCTAAAGACGCGTCAGACAGAGAAGGCGACCAAGTTCGTGGTTGCTTGCTTTTGCTTGTTGTGGCACTCATGGAAGGCAAGAAGAGAAAAGAGAAAGGAGGGGCTGAAAAGGCCAGAATAAAGAAGAGGCGGATGCTGGAGGGGGATGCATCCAAGTGCTCAAAAATAACGGATTTATTCCGAAGTCAGGCATTAATGAGTTGTGCAGGTGAATTGACAGAAAAACAGTTAGCCAGAGCTCCACCATTGACGTTATTGCTAGGCTGGAGCTAGCACAAGCTGCTAGTCAAATGTGTATGTGCTGGCTGGTATATTTCAGACGAATTAATGACTTAACTGATCTTTCTCTTTTAATGGATGGAGAATATGTTAACAGATTTGGAACATGTAGTAGTAGTCGTGTCAACACGTTACACCGGTATTACCGAGCATAAACGGTATAAACTTTGAAACTAGGTCAACCGCCATCTTCTCCGTCAACTCTCCTCTCACACTCGGTGACAGCGTCTTATAACGTTCTATAGTATAATATAATTTTATAGATAATATCACGGCCAAAGCTCTGTGCGCCTCCGGATGGCTGTAGTGCGGGGAGCACTACGGCCAGAATCGAAGTGCTTTTGTTTACCGACGTTGCTATGGTTACCGGTCTTGTAAGGAAGTGTGCGAATTTTCGGCGCGCCAATTCTCTTCCGCACAGAGCAGAACTGTAGCCTATTTTACACATTTTTATTTTCTTAATTATAATTATATCATTAATTTTTACCGATTTTTTTTGTTGCGGGGGGGGGGGGGGGGGGGGGGGGGGGGGGGGGGGGGGGGGGATTCTCCCGGTGGCTATTAGTGCCCCACTCCGCCCCTGGTCAGACCGATCTCTAGGGTGAGGTCCTCTCTGGGTCAGAGCGGTCTCCAGGGTAGAGGTCCTCTCCTGTCTCACCTGAACCCAGCCCCACCTCATAGATGGTGTCTCCACAGCCCTCCTCCATCCGGGATCTGAGCTGACGGAGCAACCGGTCGTACTGCTCCCTGCTGGGCCTGACCAGGGCCTGCTGAGGAGGAGGAGGAGAAGGAGGAGGAGGAGAAGGAGGAGAGAGGAGGGGGAGGGGGAGGTGGGAGGGAAAGAGGGAAGAAGGTAGAGGGAGGGAGAGAGGGAAGGAGGATAACAGAAGGAGGTAGAGAGGGAAGGAGGCAGAGGGAGGGAGAGAGGGCGTATAAAACAGTGTACTAAGAAAAAGTATTGGTTGCTTTGCATAGTGTTTGCATCGTTATTGCATCATTGAGTGTCACATGACATAGTACTTCATACTTTATTTGTGCCCTGCCCATCCCTCGGGGGTGTGGATGCTCAACAGTGTTTTGCAACGTGTTGAATCAGGTACAGACAGCAGAGGGCGCTACACACTAAAGCCCCGGTACATACAGACCAGTGTCGGAGCCGGTGCGATATGTATGACATGAGATTGGGACGCAGGGACTGATATCTGGAGATACCACACGTACCCAGACACACAGCACCCTGTGTTCCCACACCGCCACGCCATACATTGGACCAATCAAAATAAGTTAAAGTTACCATCAAACAGCACTATGTTTGATTATTATTTTAGAGTTATTGCAATAGATTTGATGCCTCACGCAGGCTATACCTTAAGTTAAAACAACAAAATTTGACTCATTGTTCCGCAGCGTTTCATCAGTGACTTTGTGGGGAGGTCACTGAACGCAACCTGACACCTGACGGCAGGACAACACAGAGGGGGACTCAATGGGTCTGACGTGAAATTGCATCACTCACGTTATGAAGTTCATAACATATTGTGTCGAGCAGCAAAAAGCTTATAGGAGTCTCTAGCCCTCGGAGGGTCAGAGAACGCCAGTTCGGAGCTCCGGGTCCAGGCCTACCTTGCTGCTGAGGTCCAGCCCGCGGTCCCCGGGCTCACCGTTCAGCGGGTCGCCGTCCTCCAGGCGTTCCTGGTCGGTGTCGATTCCGCCATCGCTCCGCTCAGGGGCGAATATGCTGTCGGGCAGCAGGTCATCAGAGAGCGGTCTCGGACCCGGGCTCGGAGCCGGCTCCGGCACTACTGGCCTCGAGGCCATTTCAGCAGCAGATAGTTTCACTATCTCTCTCCCTATCTCTACCTATATCTCTCTGCTTACCCCCTGGTGTGATGCCGACCAGTGTCAGGTCACCTATATCTTATGTCTGTCTTATGAAGAACAGGAGGAACGAGACGCTCGTCGCCTGTCCTCTTCTGCTCATTCCATTCCACCGGATCATCAGATGCTGTTTATTGTGAGGTGGGCGGGTCCCGCCTGCTGATGCAGCGGTGCTACTGGCCAATGGCGTGCCAGAGAATCTGTAGGTGTGGTCTCTGTGGACCAATAAGCGCAGGGGCTCGTTTGTATGATTATTGAGTGTTGCGTGTCCTGTGGGTTCATTTCACATCAGTAATAATCAGATAATAATAATAGATTATATAATAACATTGTTTTCATTATGCATCTTAGGCCCGGTTCCTATATGTAACACACTGGAATAATACATAAACACAATTTATTGTTAATAGGCCTACATGAAGATTGAATTAAGGAACATAATCATTTAATTTCATGAACTAGAACAACACAGACTATTGGTTTTGTCTATTTTAACTGAGCATTATCATCTGAGGGATTGTTGATTTCAGTTCCCAAACATTGATTACATCAACTTGATGGTTCATGATGAATGTGGCTGAGCAACATTACATCAGCGAGATGGAGGAGGAGGCAGTGACACATCACAGACACACACATCATGGACATACACATCACGGACACACACATCATAGACAGACATCACAGACACACACATCACAGACACACATATCAAAGACAGACTTTATGAATCAAGGTTCAATGAGGAGGGGATGATGGGTGTTGTTCAACTTCACACTAATTAGCCCATAAGGTCAATTTAAACTCTTTAATTTACTCTTTAATTTCATATAATATGAATCGAAATATGACCATTGTTTTTAATGTATGTTTCAATGTCTGCGTGTTGTGGACAGTTATTTTTCTGTTAGATACTCATTTGAGTGATTAATCGGTTGATTCATTCAGTCTACATGTAGGCTATTGATTGGTTAGTTTTTTCATGTGTGTTTGTATTTATGTATCATTCCAGTTAAAGTGATGCAAGTAATGTAAGTAAGTAACGCAAAATACAGGATCCAGCACTAAGATACATTATGAGAGCATTATGATCTGATTATTACTGATGTGAGGAGGAACAGGAAAGCGGTGAACATACGCAACACCCAGAAATCATATGAACGTTCAGCTCCTCCAGGACGCCACTAGGGGTCAGTATTCACCTCCTCTAGGACGCTATAAGTGTTCAGTATTCACCTCCACTAGGACGCCACTAGGGGTCAGTATTCAACTCCTCTAGGACGCCACTAGGGGTCAGTATTCACCTCCTGTATTCACCTCATCTAGGACAGGGGATCTCAAACTATATGGGGCCGGGGACCCCCCCATAGGGCAGAAATTATTTCAAGGACCCCCTCATAACCGCAACACAAATGTAATCATATAGGCTCATGTCTATTTTTTCTGTTAGATGCTTTTGAACTCTTTTATGCTTCAATCATTCAGTACTAATACCACAATAGTGTTAAATAAGCATTTTATTGTATTTTGGCAAAACTTTACAATATGTAAATAGATTTTACTTTTTTATAAATGTGTGTATAAAAATTTCGCCCCCACACACACACACACACACACACTACCCAACCCAAACAAAACCAGCAAAAACATGACACGGCAACATTGCCCAATGTTGTCACAATGGACATGGGACAACGGCAGAGGACATGTTTATTTCCAAATGTCTGCAAGGATTGGTTAACAAGAGAGATAGTAAAGTGGTGCAAAACAGTTAAATTATTCACCCACGTAAACACGTTACCTACTGTTACCAATGGTCCATCGTAACAAATTGCCTGCTTGGCATGCTATGCATATATGGATGAAGCTTTGAAGGGGACGCAAAGCACAGCTTTGGCAACGCTGTTGAACGCTGATTGGCTGTCATCACGCGTTTGCTGCCGAAAAGTTGAAATATTTCAACTCGAGCAGCATTTGACGCGCCGCAAAATACGTGAACGCGCCTGCGGCGCGGGCACGGGCGTGCTGCGCTGCAAATCAAATCTTGCCGCGACGCAAATCAAATTTTGCTGCCGGTTTTCTCGGCAGCAAGTGGTCCGGCAGCAAACCCGTAACGCGTCTCTACATTCACTTTGAATGGGATCGTGCTGCGCGGCATCTTTTTGCATCTTTTGGTGTGAACGCAGGGCAGATTCAAGCATGCGTTGACAGGTTGACGCAATGTTAACAGAGTTACTATTGGCCGAAAATTAAAGCAGGGGGAGGGCTGAACACAATGCGCCTGTTTAATTGGCTTTTATTTAGTTATTTAGGTGCGAGATGTGAAGGTAAAGCCTGAGGGAGTTGGACGTAATGTAAAAGGCGAGTGTTCATTGGTTTAACGTTACGCCGACGGGAGTAATGACGACCGGCCCAACATTTTTTCCATAAATACCAGTATGTTTATGTTGTAACAACAAGCTCTTCACGGACCCCCTGGCAACGCGCCGGGGACCCCACTTTGAGAACCGAGGATCTAGGACACCATTAGTGCGCCACTAGGGGTCAGTATTCACCTCCTCTAGGATGCCGCTAGGGGTTGGTATTCACCTCCTCTAGGACGGTCTCTCCATAATGTGATGTATTGCGGGCATTGGTCACGTGTTTGGGTGAGAAGCCCCTGACTGCAGCCATGGACATATTGCAGCCCGCAGACGGAGCCCACATTGAGGGGCAGGCCCTCAGTCCACATTGAGGGGCGGGCACTCAGTCCACATTGAGGGGCGGGCAGTGGTGTAGTCTACATGATACGCAGGTATACGCCGTATACCCACTAGGAACGCACCAGGATTTGCGTACACCCACTTAACACAATGTGCACGGATACGTATCAAACGTCTTGTGACAGATCTTTCACTTCTGTGTTTATTTTTCGCAAATACCGGTTGGGTATAACTGCAATAAAATCCTTTTAGCAGGGGAAGTTATCTCCTACATTCACCATTCATAAAATTCCCCCTTTGCGCTCGCGCTCTGCCCTGTCTCTGTTACGAAGCGCGAAGCTGCCCCTGCATATCTGCATGTTAGTTGGCGGGCCGAGCCCCTCCTTCTCGTGCTGTGCAACCCACACAGATTGAAAGTTGAACGCGGGAACAATTGGCATAACAGTTAAAACAACTGGATAAAACGATAAAAAACACAACACAAATACTTAAAGTGTGTGTGTGTGTGTGTGTGTGTGTGTGTGTGTGTGTGTGTGTGTGTGTGTGTGTGTGTGTGTGTGTGTGTGTGTGTGTGTGTGTGTGTGTGTGTGTGTGTGTGTGTGTGTGTGTGTGCCCAGTCCTCCCATATTAATGTGTAAACCACATAACAAGTAGTCAACAGAAATACCGACCTCTCCTGGAACCGTCACCTTATTGTGGTGGAGAGGTTTGCGTGTCCCTGTGAACCTTAGGGCTGTGTTGTCTGGAGCCTTGTGCTCCTGGTAGGGTCTCTCATGGCAGAGTGATCTCAGGTGAGGGGCCAGACTAAGAATGGTTCAAAAATCCTCATGAATATCGGAATAAGAGGAGATGTGACCTGGCCCGGAGGAAGCCCGGGGCCCCCGTCTGGAGCCAGGCCCAGACGGAGGGCTCGATGGCGAGCGTCTGGTGGCCGGGTTTGCCACGGAGCCCGGTCGGGCACAGCCCGAACGAACTACGTGGCACCCCCCCTCTCTTCATCTCATGGGCCCACCACCTGTGGGAAGACCCGTTGGGGTCGGGTGCGCAGCCACATGGGTGGCAGCGAAGGTCAGGGGTCTCGACGGACCAGACCCGGGCGGCAGAAGCTGGCTCTGGGGACGTGGAACGTCACCTCGCTGTGGGGAAAGGAACCGGAGCTTGTGAGGGAGGTGGAGCGCTATCAGTTAGATCTGGTTGGGCTTACCTCCACGCACAGTCTCAGCTCTGGTACCGTACTCCTGGATAAGGGTTGGACTCTATTCTTCTCCGGAGCTGCCAAGGGCGTGAGGCGCCGGGCGGGTGTGGGGATACTCATAAATCCCCGGCTGAGCGCCGCGGTGTTGGAGTTTACCCCGGTAGACGAGAGGGTCGCCTCCCTGCGCCTAAGGGTTGTAGGGGGGAAATCTCTGACTGTTGTTTGTGCGTATGCACCAAACAGCAGCTCAGAGTACTCGGCCTTCTTGGAGACCCTGAATGGAGTCCTGTATGGGGCTCCAGTAGGGGACTCCGTAGTTCTGCTGGGAGACTTCAACGCCCACGTGGGCAACGATGGAGACACCTGGAGAGGCGTGGTGGGGAGGAACGGCCTCCCTGATCTAAACCCGAGCGGTCGTTTGTTATTGGACTTCTGTGCTAGTCATGGATTATCCATAACAAACACCATGTTCGAACATAAGGGTGCTCATAAGTGTACCTGGTACCAGAGTACCCTAGGCCGAAGATCGATGATCGATTTCGTGATCGTGTCATCTGATCTGAGGCCGCATGTTTTGGACACTCGGGTAAAGAGAGGGGCGGAACTGTCAACCGACCACCATCTGGTTGTGAGTTGGATCAGGGAATGGGGGAAATTTCCGGATAGACCTGGTAAGCCCAAACGAGTAGTGCGGGTGAACTGGGAACGTCTGGAGGAGGCCCCTTTCCTAGGTATCTTCAACTCACACCTCCGGCTGAGCTTTTCTGGCATTCCTGTGGAGGTTGGGGGCATTGAGCCAGAGTGGGCGGTGTTCAAAGCCTCCATTGCTGAAGCTGCGGTGGCTAGCTGTGGCCTCAGGGTCTTAGGCTCCTCAAGGGGCGGTAACCCTCGGACACCGTGGTGGACACCGGTGGTCAGGGAAGCCGTCCGACTGAAGAAGGAGGCCTTCCGGGATATGATATCCTGGAGGACTCCTGACTCGGTTGCAGGGTACCGACAGGCCCGAAGGGCTGCAGCTGCTGCCGTGTCGGAGGCTAAGCAGCGGGTGTGGGAGAAGTTCGGAGAGGCCATGGAGAAGGACTTTCGGTCGGCACCAAAGTGTTTCTGGAAGACTATCCGGCACCTCAGGAGGGGGAAACGGGGAACCATCCAAGCTGTGTACAGTAAGGATGGGACTCTGTTGACCTCAACTGAGGAGGTCGTCGGACGTTGGAAGGAACACTTTGAGGAACTCCTGAATCCGAATAACACGCCCTCTATGTTGGAGGCAGAGCTCGAGGTTGATGGTGTTTCGTCGTCAATTTCCATGGTGGAGGTCACTGAGGTAGTCAAACATCTCCGCAGTGGCAAAGCCCCAGGGATTGATGAGATCCAGCCAGAAATGCTAAAGGCTCTGGGTGTTGAGGGGCTGTCATGGTTGACACGCCTATTCAACATCGCGTGGGAGTCGGGTACAGTGCCAAAGGAGTGGCAAACCGGGGTGGTGGTTCCCCTGTTCAAAAAGGGGGACCAGAGAGTGTGTGCCAATTACCGGGGTATCACACTTCTCAGCCTCCCTGGTAAAGTCTACTCCAAGGTGCTGGAAAGGAGGGTTCGGCTGAGGTCGAACCTCAGATTGAAGAGGAACAATGCGGTTTTCGCCCCGGACGTGGAACTACGGACCAGCTCTTCACTCTCGCAAGGATCCTGGAGGGGGCCTGGGAGTATGCCCATCCGGTCTACATGTGCTTTGTGGATCTGGAGAAGGCGTATGACCGGGTCCCCCGGGAGAAACTGTGGGAGGTGCTGCGGGAGTATGGGGTAAGGGGGTCTATCCTCAGGGCCATCCAATCCCTGCACTTCCAAAGCGAGAGCTGTGTTCGTGTCCTCGGCAGCCAGTCAGTTTCGTTCTCAGTGGGTGCTGGTCCGCCAGGGCTGCGCCTTGTCACCAATCCTGTTTGTGATATACATGGACAGGATATCGAGGCGTAGTCGTGGTGGGGAGGGGTTGCAGTTCGGTGGTCTGAGGATCTCGTCACTGCTTTTTGCAGATGATGTGTCCTCATGGGATCATCGGCCTGTGACCTTCAGCACTCACTGGATCGGCTGGCGGCCGAGTGTGAAGCGGCTGGGATGAGGATCAGCACCGCTAAATCTGAGGCCATGACTCTTAGCAGGAAACCGATGGATTGCTTACTCCGGGTAGGAAATGTCAAAGTCAAAGTCAAAGTGTGTGTATTGTTGCATGTACCAAATTGCTTCAGCACAGCAAAATTCTTACGACTTGGCAAGCATTATTCATCTATGCAGTAGACGTCATACATATAACAAAAATAACATAAAACTCTAAAACAATATGACAATAAAATGTAACATTTAACATACAACAATTTAAAAAACAACATATATCTCTGTAGCAGAGTACAGTAGAAGGGCTAGCAGCAGTTTAAGTGTGAATAGAGAATAAGTTAAAAAGAAATGCTAAGCATAAGTTAAAAGTTTTTTAAAATTGTGCAAATATATCTATGAAGTGAATTGTATGAGTGGGGGAGCAGGGAGTGGGTGGAGGTGGCAACTGTTCAGAGGTTCAGTGTTTCTGATTCAGAAGCCTTACAGCCAGGGAGAAAAAGCTATTTGTGAGTCTGGTAGTCCGTGTTCGGATGCTCCGGTAGCGTCTACCAGACGGCAGCAATGAGAACAGTCCATAGCCTGGGTGGCTGTTGTCCTTTAGAATCTTTTTTGCTTTCCTCAGGCATCTACTGTTGTAGATGCCTTGCACGGAGGGGAGATGGCTGCCGGTGATACGCTCCGCTGTCTTCACCACCCTCTGCAGGGCCTTGCGGTCGGCAGCGGAGCAGCTACCATACCAGGCAGTGATGCAGCCTGAGAGGATGCTCTCAATGGTGCATCTGTAAAAGTTTGTTAAAGTTTTTGAAGACATGCCAAACTTCTTGAGTCTCCTCAAGAAGTATAGCCGCTTCTGTGCAGTTTTGACTGCTGAGCCTGCCTGCATGGACCAGGTTAGGTCATCCTTGATGTACACACCGAGGAATTTGAAGTTGGAGACTCTCTCCACTTCAGCTCCCTCGATGTGTATGGGGTCCTGACCCCCCCCTCTGCCGCTTCCTGAAATCCACGATCATTTCCTTGGTTTTGCAGACGTTGAGAGACAGGTTGTTGTCTTGGCACCATTCTGCCAAGACCCTTACCTCATCTCTATAGGCGGTCTCATCGTTGTTAGAGATGAGACCCAGGATGGTAGTGTCGTCTGCAAACTTCAGGATGATGTTGGAACTGTGTGTTGCCACACAGTCATGCGTGTACAGGGAGTACAGGAGGGGACTGAGTACGCAGCCCTGGGGGGCCCCGGTACTCAGGGTCAGTGAGGAGGAGGTGTGGTTGCCCATTCTCACCACCTGGGGTCTGCTCGTCAGGAAGTCCAGGATCCAGTTGCACAGGGGTGTTTTAAGACCCAGGCCCCTGAGCTTCGGGACGAGCTTGGCAGGCACAATAGTGTTGAATGCTGAGCTGTAGTCCACAAACAGCATCCTCACATATGTGTTGCTCTTTTCCAGGTGGGAGAGGGTGGCGTGTGTAGCTAGGGCAATGGCATCGTCTGTTGATCGGTTTGGACGGTATGCAAACTGAAAGGTGTTGGGAAGGGTAGAGCAGATGTGGGTTCTGACCAGCCGCTCAAAGCACTTCATAATTGTGGTGGTCAGTGCTACAGGGCGGTAGTCATTCAAGCAGGTTACTGATGTTTTCTTTGGTATGGGGATGATGGTGGCCTGTTTGAAGCAGGTGGGGACTTCAGACAGATGCAGTGATAAGTCCTGAGTCATGAGTCCTTAGCCCAAGTGAAGGAGTTCAAGTACCTCGGGGTCTTGTTCGCGAGTGAGGGTACTATGGAGCGTGAGATTGGCCGGAGAATCGGAGCAGCGGGGGCGGTATTGCGTTCGCTTTACCGCACCGTTGTAACAAAAAGAGAGTTGAGCCGCAAGGCAAAGCTCTCGATCTACCGGTCGATCTTCGTTCCTATCCTCACCTATGGTCATGAGGGCTGGGTGATGACCGAAAGGACGAGATCGCGGGTACAAGCGGCCGAGATGAGTTTTCTCAGAAGGGTGGCTGGCGTCTCCCTTAGGGATAGGGTGAGAAGTTCAGCCATCCGTGAGGAACTCGGATTAGAGCCGCTGCTCCTTTACTTAGAAAGGAGTCAGCTGAGGTGGTTTCGGGCATCTGGTAAGGATGCCCACTGGGCGCCTTCCTTGGGAGGTGTTTCAGGCACGTCCAGTGGGGAGGAGGCCTCGGGGAAGACCCAGGACTAGGTGGAGAGATTATATCTCAACACTGGCCTGGGAACGCCTCGGGATCCCCCCGTCAGAGTTGGTTAATGTGGCCCGGGAAAGGGAAGTCTGGGGTCCCCTGCTTGAGCTGCTCCCCCCGCGACCCGACCCCGGATAAGCGGACGAAAATGAGAGATGAGATGAGATGACTTTTAGATGAGAACCCCTGGCCAGCCTTTCAGACTGGGTGTCAGGCTAGGGAATTTAAAAACAGGCATCCTTGGTTAGAGTGGAGGGAAAAAAAAGTTAGGTAAATGTCAGCCAACATGCAGTATATATTAAAACCCAATTGAAATTCATAAAGTTAATCACTATGCAAATGAGAGTATAGCTAATTCATGGTCATTTTTAGGTGCAGTAATTTCACACTTTTACACAATTCAATTAGGCTACTGTATGGTATGTTAGATAACAACAGTAAGTGCTCAAATTAGAGCAATTGAAAGAGTGAAACATTAGTCTCCTTTCATCTCCTTCTTATGCACTGGTTAGCCATCGTTGTAAACAGTTCATTAAATTATGTTGAGTAGATTTTGTCCTTGTTTAGCATGTGCTATTGCTACTTTAAAGGACAACTTGTCATTTTTGTGTTCTATGTGTTCATACTGTTATTACAACTGATAAACCTATTCACCTTTCCATGATTGTTGATAATCGTTATACTCTTAAATCAGCGTGTTGTAGACCCCTGCGTTGGTGAGTGTGGTGCGACACCCAATAAGCGCCACACAAGTACACATCCCGGTGGGACGGGTTTGTACGAGGCTGGGAGAGAATCATCACAGTAGCCTATACCCACTACAATAAAATAGACTACACCACTGGGGGCGGGCACTCAGTCCACAGTGAGGGATGGGCCCTCAGTCCGCATTGAGGTGCGGGCCCTCAGACGACATTGAGGATTGAGCAGTTTTCGTAGTAGGGGCTCTCTGCGTCCTGCAAGACGGAGGCGTAACTTGTAGTAGGAGGCGTAACTTGTACTAGGAGGCGTAACTTGTACTTTTCTAAATCGCGGTCCACGCGAGATCTTCTCTTTTCGCGGTAAAATAAAAGCCTTGTAAATCAAAGTTTACACGATATCTGGATCTTCAGATATTCATGTCGGTAAGTAAAAAGAAGTGGAATAACAAGAATGATTTTTTTAGTTTTTACAAGCTTAATGAACTCTAGAACTAGGGCAGACTACTTGTGGTTGTGATACTGTTTAACATTCTTTACAAAATGTTCGAACGCTTAGGCCTACTGTTTTAACGTTGGAAGTAACCCCAGCTTTCGCCACCTCGGTGAAGTTAGTTTGAGATGCACACTGAACAGTCACAAAATACTCTATACTGTACAGGCTAGTAGATGTTGCTTGCTTCTTTCTGCCCCGAGTTTGCACAGTGCAACAGTGATGACGTACATGAGAAATCCATGTATTGAAGACCGGCAAATATATATAAAATGAAGGCTTGTAATGTGAACGCTATAATATGAAGGCTTTCTCATAACTATCCTCCTGTTAGTGACATTGTTCTTGTCTTGTTTCTATCAGTAATATTTATTTTAATTCATTGTTTTCTATCTCATGCAGGACCTTGATAACATGCAGCAAGCGATCAATAACAATATGTATTCAATCAAATTATTTGAATTATTAATCTGCTGTCTTTAATTCTTTGAATTATGAATCTGCTGTCTTTTTGTTAAAGGTATAAAGGGATTATGTAGGCTAAATTTAAGCAGGTCCCCCACGTTAAACTGCTATATGCATTACATGTCATTGTAAAATTGTAATAGGCTTCTTTTCTTAAATGCATATGACTCAGGGATGTCAGTTTCAATTAAGGTTATGATTAAGCTAATCAAGAGCATATCAAGATCAAGCTAATCAAGAGCATATTTTTAAATGAGCGGGTCGGGTGCATTATTTTTATATAAGGCCTAATATTTGAGGTCTGAGTTGCGGTCATTTATGTACCCGCGATTTAAGATCCCTTCCGCGATTTAGAAAAGTACTAGACACGCCTCTGACTACAAGTTACGCCTCCGACTACAAGTTACGCCTCCTACTACAAGTTACAACGCCGACTACAAGTTACACCTCCTACTACAAGTTACGCCTCCGTCTTGCAGGACGCTGTTACGTATTTTAGGAACACAAGCTGTATTTCCCTCACTTAACCAATAGGGGGTAGGACCAAACATATAAGCCGTAAATACTACACATAGCCACAAGGGAAAGCAGGACATTACTGAAGGCTGCAATAGATACTTTAGCCACAGAGGGCAGCACCACAGACCAGGCGAGGAAAACCGAGGATTACGTCACACCGGTTCCTCTCCAAGTCTTCCGGTCCTCGCTGAGTCCATAAGAGCCTCCACGATTCTGGAGGCAGATCAGAACTCTCTCGGCAGCGATTAGACATACGTGGGTTTATGCCTTTGATCAGCTAGGAGAATACTCTCGCACGTGCTTAGAACACATCTTCAATCTCTCTTTACTTCAGAGCATCAGTTTACCATACCGAAAATACTTTATACAAATAAAGTCTCTTTAAAGCTATTCCTTTGGATTCAACCCCTATTTCCCTGAAGAACTCTGCAATTGGTGAGCCCTGACGTTCTTGGAAAGTTCCGGACCGAGACTAGCGACCGCGAGGCCGTTCGGAAAGCAGTACAAGCTACTTACAGGCGCCACAAGAAAGGTAAACAGAACCTGTTGTGCATGACTGAACTCTGTATAGTTAGACATAGTCACATTTAGGTGAATAGCTTGTACTGCCTTCAACTGGTTGAGAGGACGTGTGGTCTCGGCCTGTTTGAAATTCATACAGCCGGTTAGATAAACGGCCTAGGATACGCTAACAGATTGAAATTAAATAACGAGCTCACGAAGTAAAGGGCTAGGAGTGTGTTTTATATGGGTTTGTAGATAGACTGTATCCAATCCTGCATAGATCTAATGTTTGTACCACGTGGGAAACGTATTACCTGTGGTTTTTGTGTTATATGGTGATAAGCTCCGAAGTTTAGCCGGGCCACCATAAGGTATAGTTATAACCGACCATAAACTTCTAACCTCTTACGGTGGGGGAAGGAAAGGTCAAGTTTTTAACGTTAATCTAGCTTAGTTGCATATTAAACCGGAGGCTTGGCCGTCGTTTGCCAAGGAGTTCAAATTGAATTGATTCCTCACAGCCCGTTCATGTAACATCTAATGTGCAATTTTGGTTAGTATAGAACGCAGCCGTAGAGGTAGACTTACGCAGTATTAACCCATCTGCTATCAAGTGCCTCGCTAACCCGCCGTGGGGACAAACTTGCAGGAATCTCATACTTCTTATAGAGATCCAATACAGTTTGTTTCTACCGCGTTATTGGATGTACCACGTGGTGTACGATTTAAGGGGACGGCGCGTCTTGGAAACGTGCGTTTCCTTTGTTCATACCTTCACAGTCGTTATAGTCGGACCCCTTTTCTGAAACAAACGCCATTGCTCAAGAGCAACAGGGGGCCTCAACTTAAGTGTTACATCCTCTTTCTCTCTCTCTCTCTATATCCCCCCTCTCTCTCTCTCTCTCTCTCCCCCTCTCCCTCTCCCTCTCTCTCCCTCCTCCCTCTCCCTCTCCTCTCTCCCCCTCTCCCCCTCTCCCCCTCTCTCTCCCTCTCTCTCTCTCTCTCACTCACTCACTCACTCACTTTTATACCCACTCACTCACCCCCTCACTTTGACACTCACTCACTCACTCACTCACTTTTATACTCACTCACTCACTCACTTTTATACTCACTCACTCACTCACTCACTCACTTTTATACTCACTCACTCACTCACTCACTTTGAAACTCACTCACTCACTCACTCACTTTGAAACTCACTCACTCACTCTCTCTCTCCTGCAAGTCAGTAGGGTCTGAATGGTCAGTCTTTTGTTAAGACTGCATGACCTCTGACCTGGACAATAGCAGATCTCCCTCCCTCTCCCTCTCTCTCTCTCTCTAGAGATATGTTCTCTCTATCTCTCTCCAAGCACACACTTATTGAAGGCAACAAGTGTCATTTTTGACCTGGGTGTTTTCATAAGGCAATGGTAGCCTGCACAAAGGGACCCCCGGTGTGCTCTGTCTGTCTGTCTGTCTGTGTCTGTGTCTGTGTCTGTGCATGTGTCTGTGTCTGTGTCTGTGTCTGTGTCTGTCTGTAGAAATATGTTCTCTCTCCATAAATATATTCCCTTAAAGATCCATCTGTTTCAAATGATAACAATGTTTTGGCAGCTACTTATTCAGCCAATGGTGCAAGTATAATTGTCACATTTCACTAGTCAATAGCTGGAAGTATTACAATTGTATATTTCATTCCAATATTTGAGGTATTTAGTTTGATTTAAATATCAATATCTAGTTTATAACTATAGTTTCCGCACGCTCCTTAAGTGCCATCATCCTCATCCTCTACGAATCAATAAATCCATAGCAATAAGTTGAAAACCATCGGTAAAGCAATAGTTTCTGACACATAATATTTTGGCTATAGTTTTGTAACTAATAGAATTCAACATCTATGGGAGAACAATATTTATGTATACATGTGATAAATCTGTGAATCCACTTTGTTTGTACAGACATATTGCTTTTGGGCAACCAGGAAGGTTGTTCCACAGATTCAATACGGAATATTGAAGAGTAATTAACGTTGTACAATCTTGTAACTCCCAATTCCTCGTTCTTTCTCTCTGTCTGCCTGCCTGCCTAAAGATAGGCCCTCCCTCACCCCTTAAATTCCTTCCCCATCCTTTAGTCCCTATCTCCCACCCCCCCCTCATAAAGACCCCCCCCCCCCCCCCCCCCCCCCTTCCCCAGAGAATAGAATGAACCCCCACCCTTCCCACATCACCTCTCTCTATCTCTCTCTCTGTCGCTATTTTTAACAATGATAACTTCTATTTGTAGTTCCCTTTATCATCCAAGGATCTCATAGGGCTATCTGTGTACATATAAATGTACACAAAGCGCAGAAACAGAGTGTATAAAGAACACAAATTGCGGTTAAGTGGTAGCCTTATGCCATAAGGTACCACAGTTTTCAGCCGGACAGATAGAACTCTGAGAAGTTTCTGTAGTCAGCTGATACGCATGTAGTTTGCACCGCAGACATATTTGTAGTTCTTGGTAGTGAATCCAACCCCCCCCTGTCCCCTCCCTTCGATCCCCCTTCGTAGATCCCCTCGTCTCTTCCTCCCGCCTAAACCCCCTCTCGTAAATTCCCCCCCCACCCTTTTTTCCCTGTCTCCACCACCCCCCCCCCCCCCCCCCCCCCCCCCCCCCCCCCCCCTCATAAAGACCCCCCCCCCCTTTACCCCACAGAATAGCTTTGTCTTTAATGCCCCACTGGCGTCGTTTTGAGTACTTGTTGTTAACGATTCTTCATGGTTATGGGTGCGAGGTAAGGTCCTCCACTATCGGTCTCTGTGAAGATCGAGCCACAAGAGAACATTAAATAGAGTTCCAATCATTATTATCTTTCACTTCTCCCATTCTTCTGAACTTTCCTGAGGCCGGCACGGTCTGTGTTCCTAAGCAGTAGCTCCATAGCGGACGTTCAGAGTAAATACCACCTATCTGATGATCCGCTAATACCATCCAATTTGAATGTAAAATGCTTACATTTTACATTCAAGTCTGTTGATATTTTGTTATTAAAAACGCGAATTATTAGTCTACGAGTCCCTCCTAACCCTTTACACTCGTAAAGTCCCCACCACTCCCCTCCAGGCTCCACTCCCCAGTCTAACACCCCGTCCACTCACTGGCCTTCCATCTCTCTCTCTCCAACCCCGTCTCTCCGCTTCTCCTCCTCCACTGTCTTAATGAACCCCCCACCACCAATCTTCCTCCCGCTAAAACCCTCCTCGTAAATCCAACCCCCAGTATCTCCCACGACACATCTCTCTATCTCTGTCGCTATTTTAACAACGATAACTTTTATTTGTAGTTCCCCTTATCATCCAAGGAACACATAGGACTATCTGTGTATATATACATGTACACACAGCGCGGAGAAAGTGTACTGAGAGCGCAAAATGCGGTTAAGTGGTAGCCTTATGCCATAAGGTACCACAGTGTTCAACCGGACAGATAGAACTCAGAGAAGTTTCTGTAGTCGGCTGATACGTATTTAGTATGCACCGCAGCCATATTTGTAGTTCTTGGTAGTGCCGCCTACTCGTTAACACGAGATTATTCCCAATTACATCTCAACATCTCCAAATGTACCACAAGTATATAACTATTATGAGTCCCAACTAGACGACCCCCAACTTTCCAAGTAGCCGATCTCTTGCATTTGTACTAAATTTGTTCTCTTTTCTCGTCAGGCCTTGGCAACCCGAGCAGTAATGGATGCCCGACATTCATCATTTTTAATCGTTAACATTACTACAAATATTCTCTTTTCTAATCAGGGAGTGGCAACACAACGATCAGTTGCCCATCATCATCATTTTACTTCTGTGCATAAAATATTAATTCTCTTTTCTCTTTAGGAGGTGGCAACACAAGCATTATAGTTGCCAAACACTCATCTTTTTACTTCTCTGCATTGATCTTAATTCTTTCTCTCTCCAGGAAATGGCAGTATAAGAACGAATGCCAAACACTGACAGTAATTATTTTTTTCAGGTTACTGAGCCCTTCTGTCTATTCAACATGCGTTTTGTGTAGCAAGACAGGTAGAGAACCAGGCTGGTTCAAATAGACACGGGGTTCAACTGCTAGAATAATATGTCGAATTAATAAATGGTGCACATGGTTTTAAACGGTGCCCAAGGAGGGAGTTAGCTCAACTGCGTAGACCACAATTACAATACGTTTTTTTTTTTTTTTTTTGCTAATATTAAATCTACATGGGTTAAATTCTGCTATAATCAGCTACTACATACGAATAAACACTGCGTGAAATGTTCAAAGGTCAACTATTGCCTCCATTGGAGCGATTGCAATAGATATAATACCGTACCACAATATGCATGCATTATCTTGTATTCAACAATTAGGAAAGCCGGATTCCAGAACCGAAAGAAGTCCTACAAAAGGGCACCGACCCAGGGGTCTTGCATCAACCAGATCCCTGTACGGCAGTTACACAGTGATCTTAAAATAGAAATAATTATCTAGACTCCACATCATGAACGGTTAGCCTTTAAAGTTGTCCATAGCGTGCACACCGCTCGTCCACAGAAGTCCGGGGTTATCCAGGCCTGGGGATTCTTATTAGAAGAGTTCTGGGATAACCTCCAATAGAGGAGTCCCCCCCAATAGAGGATCCTGAGGACAAGCGGTAGAAATGCATAGTTCAACGGACCTGACGAGGTCCAAAATACCAAAATAAGAAAGATAAAATATAATATTTCCTTGCAAACTATGAAAATAATAAGTCTTCACGTAATCTATGGTTAATAATTGACAATATTTACAATTAAATTACATGAGTAATAAAAAGTAATCCATAATTCATCATAATTTTGATTAACAATATACGTGTTACGTTTTTTCTTTACACGCCAAGACAGTGTATACTCGATTATTACAATATATCACAACCAGTTTAATGGTCAACCAAAACGCACAGCCGTACGTAACCCCGACTGTCCCCAACTGACAACGTTACGGTAACAACAGAAGTATGATGCCTAATATTGAAATGGAGATTTTTAATATTAAGATATTTTGATAATGTTCAAATTTAAGTTTTGTATGTTTGTATTTTCCCATGTGGTCTTGTCACCCTGTTATTCTACAGGGTCGTTCAAAATCCTTAGAGGTTAGTGGAAATCAGTTCTCACTCTGTTGCTCTGTTGTCCAGTGTTGGTTTGGGCCCGTTATCCTTGATCCCCAGTGAAGCGCAGAGACGCAAGTGATAAGGAACGGCCAACCCCATATTTATGACATCTTAAGGAATGATGACTTAGATGACCATATGGTTAACAAAGGCTTTTGGTTTGTTGTGAGGCAGCTGTCCTCAGCAACACTTCTGAATGTGTAAGAACTCCTGGCCACTCAGCGGACCTCTCTGCGGACCCTGTAGAAAATGAAGGGCTCCGCAGGAAGAAATCCCATCTGAGGTCTCAAATTGTTGAATAATATGCTTATTTTTAGGTCTGTTGATGCATGTTATGATGCATCTTCGTTCGTGCTTTTCTTACGAATGTGTATATATAGATAATCATACATCACGACTCACTTCAATGGGTGCCCGGTCATTCAGCTGTTCAGCACCCAGGCTCTGGAACTCCCTCCCCCCACACATAAAACAGTCAGACACCATTTCAACCTTCAAGTCACAACTCAAAACACACTTGTTCAAACTCGCACACGTCTAACTGATCACTGTTTTGATTGTTTTTTATTTTTTTTTTATTTCTTATTGCTTATGTTTATTTATTTATTTTTTTATTTTTTTATTTTTTTTATTTTTTCCAATGTCTTGCTTTTTAAAAAATGTATGATGACTATATGCTCTGTAAGGTGACCTTGGGTGTCTTGAAAGGCGCCTCTAAATTAAATGTATCATTATTTTATTATTATTATAAAAAATAAAATGAAAATCAAAAATAAGTAAAAATATAAAATGAAAACAAATCGTGGATTCATATACCATGTGTGAATGTCCTCTTGTGTGTGTCAGAGCCACCAAAATAATGGAGGTTACTCGACTGTTACATACACGAGGGGATATTGAAAGCATATCACATATAAAACTAAGATAATTAGAAAATGGTTCATTATAATTAACTTGCAATAACATTTGCTTCACCCAATAACTTCTGAAATTTTCTTTTAGGTTCAGTTTTTGTTTTGTTTTAGAATATCACCCTATATTTAATGCCCAGATGTGCATAATTCGGATGACTCTTATTCTACCTAGTTTAGACAGTTTTAATTGCCTTGGCTCAAGATTCCCCCATAGACTTGGTGTAAGACGTTGGATTGTGGCGCTCCTTGGGAGCCTCCGAGCCACGCGTTAATCTCGCGCTCCTTCGGGGAGAATTCAAGTGGGTCAGGATTAAAAGGTTGATTTAACGTATCGATTTGATGTTGACCAACAAAAAACTAGATAATTATAATATCAATTACTGTTCATGTAATGGCATAGTTGGGTCTGGGACCTGCGTAGCTAAAAAAACTGTTTTGGAAATAGTAATGGACGTGTCCGGGACATGTATAGCTATAAATAAATAAAGATAAAACTGCGTTTTACTTTACTTCACTTTGCTAAGACATATGCACGTTTGAAGTGGTATGCAAAAGGCAGAGAATAAGGCGTATACACGTTTGATGTGGTATGCAATGTACATAGGAGTGAATCAAGTGTGGACAACATCAAATGCGAACAATACGTAGAATAAATGAAGATTAGGTCGTCCAATATACATAGTTAGTGTAGGACAATCGGATAGTATAATGAAGGTAACTGTTGGAACCAGATACGGTTACAAAGAAGTGATGTTGAACATACAAATTTTAACATTGTAATTTCCCTTTTTTCATCATTTTGGGTTTATAAGATAAGAAATGGATTAGCAATACATCTGCTCGCCAGGGACAATATGGGCTCAATTTAGATTCAGAAGTAGTAGGTTAACCTTTCAAATGCCACTGCTACTGCTGTAACGCTTTGATACAACGTCAGCGTCTCATAGTCTGATATTTATTTTTACTCTGATGAGTTACGGCGCATCTGACTCATGAAACATTTACGGTTTACTGCATTTAACAACAGCGTGGTCTCAAGACGGCTGCATAGACCCACAACTATCGACCTTTGGTTTTGTATGTACTGGTCTTCATATATCTTCATAATGGATTGGTTTATGTACAGATGATTAAGGAAAGGAACTTCAACTTGGTTTCACTACACCGTTGTTAGGATTGGTTAATTCTAATGCGCATGGCTGAAGCAATGCGCAAGGAGGGATGTAGTGTGAATATTAAATCAAGGTTGAAGGTTGAAATCAGCTCAGAATAAGGAATGGGACACTCAAAACAAAAATTTAAAATCCGCACAAGCACTAAATAGATCAATTATAATACAAACATGTTTGAAACGCATACAATTTTCAGGTCCTATGTTTCCAGAAGCAAGGTGAGTACCGTGTATCACTCTGACACAGCTAACTTTGCACGTAATGCTTACGGTTAGATTCATGCTTACACTTACATTTCTAGGGTCCCATAATGGACTTCCATTAGAACAATTAAAAATAGAATTATAGGAAATGTTTTTGAACAACTAACTGCTGTACATGAGTTTGTATTTCTACAATAGAAACAAAAGTTCCAGAACCAGATGCAGACCGGAGCCGATAAACTGCCTCCGCCGAGCAAGGAGTAACAGTCACATGAGGAGATCAAATAACGGCAGGAGTTGAATTGGTTCTGTTTTGCTTGTCCACCATATAAAAATTATGTATATATATATTATTTACATAAATTACATGTATCATAATCAGCAACACTTCGTTCAGTTTAACAGATAAAGTTAAAAGGAATATATATATAGATATGGAAAGGTTATTGACAGAGCAAGGAGGGGTAAATGCGATGATAGGCACAACGTGTTGTACTTTATCCCCAATAACACAGCTCTGGATGGGTTGCTGGCATAATTACAATCCCTCAGGTTAGAATTGGCAGAGAACTCCGGCATTAATGACCCTTTCACAGGATGGATGGAGAATATGTTTGGGAGGTGGAAAGGCACGATCCAGTAAGTGCCCGTCGCGGGAATAAATGCAGAGACCGTGTTAATTGTCACCGGCTGCCGTTGTATTCCCTGCGCACGAGGGCTACTGCATCTTCTGATCACCACAGCAGTGGGCGCTACAGAAGTGCCAAGTGCCATTCGGGCTTACATGGGGATCAGATATGATCCGATGAAAGTAAACAATACATCACCTGAGGGCAGGGCCGTCGGACTGCGGGGACAAAGGGGACAGTTGTGGGGGGGCCCAAGGCAGAGGGGGGGCCCCCCCCCCCAAATAACAAATTTTAAAACAACCACCAAGACGAGTTGTGTTTGTTATTATATAGTATTGTTTGGTTGCGAGTGCAACCCGTTATTTCTGAATCGCTGCATTGATAATGGTACTGTTGATCTTCCTTGAGACGGTTGTTTTACAGGCCACCTGTTACTGACACGATGACGACGACGGAGAACCTGTTTGGAGGCTCCCATGATGTAGGAGTAACCTCTCTGAGTTGAGCCCTTGACAAGGAGGGACGAGTCTTGGGTTCATGAATTACAGGCCCGACGGCGACAGAAAAAACAATGACTACGATAATAACATCGCCCAAAACCACCCACATGAACCGGCGCACCAATACACGAAGATCACCTGAAACCCCCAAATCCATGCTAGCCTATCAATCATTTTGAAATTTTAAAATTGTATTATGACCACCAATTTTTACGTTACTTTTGCACCTGTTGAATATTTTATGACCTTGTTGCACATAACCAAAAAGTATTAGCTCAGGATTTCTATGGATAGTTTTGTTTGTGTGCTGTTTGGCCATGTGATTGTATGATAACAAGATTTATGTTCATTGTTGTATTGTTAAATAATGACCTGTATTTCCAATGAGACCCACAAGGTGAATGCCGTCTCAGTATTATGAGCGCGTAGTGGTTTTTTCCCTCTCTTCAAGAGTTCTTCCCACAACGGTTGATGGTGTCGATGATTGATCCTACTTTGGATATGTTTTTCGGTGTGGTAAATGGTGTTTATGATCTAAAATATTATTGTATGGTCATCTGAGATGACCAAGGAGGGACTGTTACTATTTTAGGAACACAAGCTGTATTTCCCTCACATAACCAATAGGGGGTAGGACCAAACATATAAGCCGTAAATACTACACATAGCCACAAGGGAAAGCAGGACATTACTGAAGGCTGCAATAGATACTTTAGCCACAGAGGGCAGCACCACAGACCAGGCGAGGAAAACCGAGGATTACGTCACACCGGTTCCTCTCCAAGTCTTCCGGTCCTCGCTGAGTCCATAAGAGCCTCCAGAATCGTGGAGGCAGATCAGAACTCCCTCGGCAGCGATTAGACATACGTGGGTTTATGCCTTTGATCAGCTAGGAGAATACTCTCGCACGTGCTTAGAACACATCTTCAATCTCTCTTTACTTCAGAGCATCAGTTTACCATACCGAAAATACTTTATACAAATAAAGTCTCTTTAAAGCTATTCCTTTGGATTCGACCCCTCTTTCCCTGAAGAACTCTGCAACGCAGACAGATACTATTGAGTTTTCCGCTGCCGCCGTAGGCTAATACTCTTGTTAATGCAAGAGTAATGGTAATACTATGTTAAGCTAGCGGGAGCCCACGCTGTTAATTAAATTATACAAACAGATGGCACGGGAATATTGTGACCGGCTATCTTTCTTGCTGCGTACCATGGACCTATTACAAAGTTAAGCATAGCCTAAACGACTTGTTTGATTATTTGCCTGAAGTACGCATTCTTATATCCGGTTTAGTGATATCAAAATTCTGCATGCAGCAGTAGCATACTTGGAGTAATAACCAGATATAAGAAACATTTAGATGATTTAATGTTTAACCTTTAGTATTAACCGGTTAAAGATCTTCTTAACGGTCAACAGGTTAACAATGGACATCCTACCTACTATGTTGATTGCTTATGATATCTTGTAACAGTTTTCTTATGAGGTCATAGATGATCCTGTGAGTGTTAAAATAGTCTTGTGTCTCCCAAGGGTCAGCACTGAGATCTATACAGACAAATTAAAGCCAGTATCTATGTCTGTAAAACGATTAAGTGTACACTGTAAACAATGCAACGTGTGCTTAAGAGAACTCCTGTACCCGTCTGTCTGTGAGAGTTAAAGGCCCAGCTGCCTATGACCTAAGTAAGTGACAAAATAAGAGGGCCTCCTGTCCCGGGATGTATTTCACGGAGCAGATACCCGTCAGAGACTGGGAAGGAGCTAGAGAGGGAATGCCATATCCTGTGAGCCTATTACATCTTTATAACACGCATACTGTGTTCACTGAGATAACAGATGTGAACATAATATGATTTTGTGAAAGGATTCTGCTCTATGGCATACCCCTTTTATAATGTGGTACTTTCGCAACATTAGGCCATATGCAAAATAAACTATTAACGTAGACATTGAATATGCAAAAGTTATTAGACTCTGTCATCAATTTAATTCAACTTTCATACAAGTATAGCCATCACTCATAGGTTAATTTGGGAACCTGTTAATATGTATATGTGAGATTAAGACATTGAGTGTGTGTGTGTGTGTGCGTGCCTGCGTGCGTGCGTGTGTGTGTGTGTGCGCACGTAAATTGTCCCTCTGCAAGTTTTTAGCAAAAGGTAATGTGATAATTATCCTACAATCTAATTGGTTTGCTTAACAGGGATACAACCTAAATACATGGAATGAAACGTGATACATTAAGGTCCCCTTTTTTGTCACCTTTTTATTCACTTGTGATTGTTAATTAAACCTGACATTTTGAAATGTAAGGTTAGATGCTGCAGTGTAGGCCTAGGCTATACAGTTAAATATTTCTCGAGAAATGCATTATCTTGCCATGCCATGCAGACAAAATACAATACAGCAAAAATGATCAGACTATTGTTTGAGAGAAGGGACCAAAGCTAATGGGCACACAAGTTCTGGGTCATTTTCCAGAGAGCCTATAGTCAATAGCAAAGCCAAGTCTATTTCACACAGACGTAACTTTCAAAAAAATTTAATTCTCCTTTAACAGTATGTCAATGGGTTCTTATTTGTAGCAACTACCCGGTTTTGCTAAGGGCTCAAGTTGCCAAGCATTCCTGTTGATCTATGCATTATATTTTAGGCCTATAACAGCACTCTCAGGTATTCTTCATTTACGACCATGTGCTTGCGGATAATGGACCAACTGTATTTTAAATCGGTTTCTCGATGAGTCGATTGAATTAAGGACATATATAAATGAACTGTCAAACTAGCTGCGAGGCTTAAATCCTGCAAGGTGGTGTTAAAGCCTCAATGCATATTGGAAATGACGCATAACTTTACCACAGGATCAGAAACAAAGCTTTGAAAGAGAGCTTTTGAAAGAGTCTCATTGGGCCGATAATGTGCCCTGGACTGATTGCCCAGCCCACCCCTCAATGTGGACTGAGGGCCCGCCCCTCAATGTGGACTGAGGGCCCGCCCCTCAATGTGGACTGAGGGCCCGCCCCTCATGTGGACTGAGGGCCCGCCCCTCAATGTGGGCTCTGTCTGCGGGCTGCAGTCAGGGGTATTTGGTTTGGATTGCCAAGAAATCGACCTCTCCATGCCTGTTTAATTAGCATTGAATGGTATAAGATATTTAGATAATTGAAGCTTAATATGACAGTTTTAAATTGCTTATGAACTAAAATAACACATAAAGCACACTGACACTCACAACCTCATGTCTCCAAACTCGCCCCCGACATTGGGACTTGAGCCCATGACCAAAATTCCGTTCACTCTACATAATTGGTTACTACAAAATCAGTTGCTGGGTGACTCATATTTCCTTAATGGATGTCTGCCATAATGTACACTCACTGTACAGAAATGCAGCACCATTTACTGTGGAAACAAAACTTATTTAGAAAGAGCAACATTAACATATCACTATATTTTGGGTTCTGTTAGAATATACATTATGGTGGAAGGTTTGAACGTGCAATGAGTCACAGGAAGCAGCAACATCAACTTGGTTTTGGTAAATATTGTAATTACTCTCAAGTCCAGGGACAGCACCAGTTTCCTCCACATCTGGCCAGGAAACATATCCAAGTTGGTCTGTACATCCAAACCCAGCGCAGGGAGCAGCTTCAGAGAGGCCCAGTAAGGGAGGCCCTCTGAGGTGTCAGGTTGCTCTTCTTGTGTTCAGAAGCCATTGAATGCTAATAGCTGAAATTAGCAATATATTTTTCTATCAAACCTCAACCTCATAGAGCTACAGAAAGCCCCATATCAGAAAAGAGAAACGCCTCGGGTGAGAGACCAGAGAACCTCGGTTCATCCTCATGGTCGCTCAACACAGCGATGTTGGTGTGTGAAAACATCAACAAAAAAAATCAGCAATAGGTCATACATTTACATGGTGTACAGTTCATCACACACACACACTTCGACCTGCACACTGCAGAGCACCATGAATACTGTCAGTGGGTCGTTGGCGTTTCGTGTTCAAAAATGTGTAAAATATTGGTTTGTTTTTAATATATTGATGCAAAAATGCTACCTTTACCACAGCTGAAGGGGTTTGAAAGAATTGTTTGCTTTTGCAAGATTAGTTATTGGGGTTTTGGGTTATTGTGTAAGGTTCTGAATAAAGACCCAATCGTTTCTGTAAGCTATTATTGCTTATATTCTATATGCAATTTTTTATGTGTGTGTTTGTTTGCCTGTGTATGTACTGTACATGTGTGTGTGTGTGTGTGTGTGTGTGTGTGTGTGTGTGTGTGTGTGTGTGCGTGTGTGCGTGTGTGCGTGTGTGGTGTGTGTGTGTGTGTGTGTGTGGGTGTGTGTGTGTGTGTGTTAATTCTCACAGGCTACTCTCTGTGTTTCCTTCTGCTTTCTAATGTGTCCTCATCTGAGCATGTGATGTTTGGATCCTAATTCTTTCAGAGCTGTACTTCCCTATGTTTTCACTCATCTCTGCCTCATGACTGCCTCAAGACTTTTATGAAGAATATTACTCAAAATGTACTTCATTCTGTGCCACATGATGCTTTAATCGTGATGGTTACCCAGAGCTGCAACTGTTGCACCCTGAACTAACACAAGAACAATTCTAACACAAATAGGGCCTACATTTATATGGTGTAAAGTTCATCTCACACACACTCACACACACACACACACACACACACACACACACACAAACACGCACACACCCACACACACACACACACACACACAAGCACACGCACACACCCACACCCACACACACACACACACACACAAGCACACGCACACACATGCACACATGCACACAGACACACAGGACTTCTCTGAGATATTGCACTAACTGATCATTATTGGATTTGTGACAGTGCCCTCCTTTTGTCCCATCCATTCCACCGTTCATTATTGAGTTAAAGCACATTTGTCCTCCCAAATATTTGTCTCCTAGGTAACAGTCCATCTATTTCTGTGAGTCACCCTCCTCCAGCCCGCCTCTAGAATGCTTACATAGATCAGCATAAATATAAATAGACCTATAGTATCTCTACATTTGTTTCACTTCTGTTCCCATTGGTGTTTGAATTGATTAGTCGGCCACGTAGCTACAGTCAAATAAGTTTCCCAATTGTCCGGAGGGTCATGATTGGTTACTGAAGACGTCACTCAATTTCGAAAACAGAAGCGCTGCTCCCACGCTATAAATAGACGCCCAGCTCCCAGGACGTCCTGTCCGACTGATCTCTGATCTGCTCCCTCCTCTCCTCCCTGTGCGTAAACTCAAACGATCGGAAGGCAAAATGACTGTAAGTATAAAGAAACAAGTCTTTCTACTGTTCCCTGCTGTGTTTCTTTCGACATCAGTTGTGTTTGTTTCGTTCAGCGGTTTTACTGATGATCTGCTCTGAACGGAGTGACAGCTGTCATTACGTGTGTCATTACGCGTGGTTTAAATGTGGGCACCTCTCCTGACGAGCGGATCAGAACCAGTAGGTGTCTCCTGCGGTGATGGAATTACTACTTCGTGGTTTTCATAACCTCTTGTGCTTTTGTACATTTGTTGTATTCCCTTTTATGGTCAATGTATTTGTTGGCTTGGGCATTGATCGAGATATCCAGACCTATCATTGGTAATACTGACCGCTTAAACATGGGATATTGTATATTAAATACATTCACTTGGCCAGTGAAAACTCTGACGTTTGTGCGACTTTTTAAAGATAGTGTGAAGAAAGTTACATTTAAACTGTAACTCATTTAAAGTGAGTGTAGGATTGCTCTATCATTGTAGGATGCATGCCACACCTTTTGGTCCTCATGTCGATGTATTTGATGATGAAAAAAAATATTTTGATGATGTCCATTCTTTCAATTAAGTTTGCAAAAGTTAACCTTTTATAATATTTTTTTCGAATCTTTAACTATACAAAAGTGGCAAACATCTTACTGAGTTCATACTACCTTCCTTCTTCCAGTACAACAAGAGGAAGTGCAAGTAGAACTATAGATTAGTAGTAGAATCAGGAGTAGTTTCAGTATACTTGCAGGCCTCGGTTTAGAATAAGGTGTGGTCGTAGTAGTACATAGTATTTAAATGACCGGCAGTATAATTAGCCGTAGAATTCGTCTAATGGTAAGAGGCTATTCGTGGACAGCTGTTGCATGAAGATATGAGGCAGACTGCAGCTGTCTCACTCTGATGGGAGGAGGAGGACAGGCAGGCTGGCCTGTCTCACCCTCACACCCACACACACATACCCTGGCTGTCTGCCCGTCCATTACCGCCGGGTGCTGCACACAGTTTACGGTTCGGCTCAAACCTATGTGGAAGGAATGTGTCTCACGCGTGTTCATGTGTTTTTTCCATCCTGTCATTACTGTGTTTATGTAAAGGCTTTCTCTCTCTCTCTCCAGAACCGTTTCAGGGCTGGTTCTTGGCCCCACATCAGACTAGTGCTTGTATCACTTTCCATCCTGCAGTGCTGTTTGCCAAAATCCTTCAACTGTATTAAAACACAGACTGCAGCAGCATCAGGCTTTGTGACCCACTGTTGAAACAAGTGAATGTTCAGCAGTCAGAATGGGAACAGCAGCAGATCTAGACTTCTTCTACTTGACTTTGTATTTCTATTTGTCTAAAGCCACTTCTGATAACTGATAGGGGAACAGTTTGCAGGCTGCCAGCCTCTGAGAGCACCACGGTAATGCCACGCTGGATCTGAGAGCACCACTGTAACATCATGCTGGTTCTGAGTGCACCATAGAAACACCACTGTGTTCTGAGAACACCATGGTAACACCACAGTAACACCACGCTGGTTCTGAGAGCACCACGTTAACACCACGCTGGTTCTGAGAGCACCACGTTAACACCACGCTGGTTCTGAGAGCGCCGCGGTAATACCACGCTGGTTCTGAGAGCACCACGGTAATACCACGCTGGTTCTGAGAGCACCGCGGTAGCACCACACTGTTCTCTGCTCCTAGAGCTACATGGAGCGTGATGAATGAAGTGATACAGAGCAGGAGGAGAGTGCAGTGATGTCTGCTGCAGAGACTGGAGGCTGCGTTTAGAGCGCCGTCGCGGGTTCCTCGGGTGAACCTGGGACGTACAGTATATACAGCACAGTGATGGAGGACAATACACACACGCACACACACGCACACACTCTATGGCTACAGATCCAACACGCACACACACACACACACGTACACACACACACACACACACACACACACACACACACACACACACACACACACAAACACACCCACAAAAACGCCCACACTCTTAACTGAACACATTAAACATGCTTCACAATGGCTCTCTATCTTCCAGAAGTAAATCAGTACTTCCCGCTCAGGGTCTCTCCGTGCTCCCTGTCCTTTGTCAGCGAGGTGATGGAGGAAAGAGTGACTCAGCACCACCACTCTCTGCCAAACCCGGCCGAAGGGGAGCCAGCTGCACAGAAGGACTTAGAGGGTCCATGTCTGCTAATGGAGAACATATGGTGGTCTGAACTCAGGGGGTGGTGGACACAGGAAGTCTTTTGCCCAAACTATATCCTCAACCTGTAAAAAAACCAGTGTATCTATATCAAACTGTTCCATTGTCCCTCTCTCTCTCTATCTCTCTCTCTCTCTCTCTCTCTCTCTCTCTCTCTCTCTCTCTCTCTCTCTCTCTCTCTCTCTCTCTCTCTCCTCCTCTCTCTCTCTCTCTCTCTCTCTCTCTCTCTCTCTCTCTCTCTCTCCCCTCCCCCATAACAGGACATGATTGTGAAGAATATGTCCCTGAAGGTGGGCCACACGGTGACCATCAGCGGGGTCCCAAAGGCGGGTGCTGAATGGTGAGTATCAGTGGATCCACCATCCCGCCGCCCTAACTCTTTCACTCACTAGGGAGCAGTGTCCTCAACAGCGCAGATGGCCCAACGTTTTCTTGTTTCTTACCGAATACTAAATATTAATAAAAATGCCTCACTTGTTGTAATTCACTTTGGATTAAAGCAACTAAAAGTGCCAAATATAAATGCCACCTTCAAAATAATATGTTGGGATTTGTAGGGATTTTACAGGGTTTGTCCTAAGCCTAAAATAAATCTATATCTCGATCTATCTGTCCATCTAAGCTTGAAAACTTTCCTTGTTCGATTTTGTCCCTTTACTGAAGGAAGTTGAACTGCAATATAAATCTTTCAAAGTCCAGCTCTGGAGTTCAGAGGTTAACCATGAGGGTTGGGTTGGAGGCCAACTGTAAAGGCTTTAGTAAATAGAATCCACAACACTTCAGATACTCTTCAGGTTCTCAAAGTAAAGTAAGGTTAGTATTGAGTCATCTACCTTGCAACTCTTCCTCCCACTTCCTCTTCCTTCTCTTCCTCCTCCTCCTCTTCCTCTTCCTCCTCCTCTTCCTCCTCTACCTCTTCCTCTTCCTCCTCCTCCTCTTCTTGCTCTACCTCTTCCTCCTCCTCTTCTTCCTCCTCCTTCTCCTCTTCCTCCTCCTCTTCCACTTCTTCCGCCTCCTCTTCCTCCTCTTCCTCCACTTCTTCCTCCTCTTCGTCCTCCTCCTCTCCCTCTTCCATTTCTCCCCCCCTCCTCCTCCTCCTCTTCCTCCTCCTCCTCCTCCTCTTCCATTTCTTTGTCCTCCTCTTCCTCCTCCTATGCTTCCTCCTCCTCTTCCTCATCCTCCTCCTCCTCCTGTTCCTCCTCCTCCTCCTCCTGTTCCTCCTCCTCCTCTTCCTCCTCCTCTTTCACTTCTTCCCCCTCCTCTTTCTCCTCCTATTGCTCCCCCTCCTCCTCCTCTCAGCTTTGCTCTGAACATCAGCTCGGGGGCCGACCACGCGCTCCACATGAACGTGCGGTTCACCGCCCACGGAGACGAGAGGGTGGTGGTCTGCAACTCCTACCAGGCGGGGGTCTGGGGGGCCGAGGTCCGCCAGGGGGGGTTCCCCTTCAACTACGACGAGCTCTTCAAGGTGAGGGAGGGGGGAGAGCTGATCTGGGGACCTCGGAGAGGGAGCACGATGAGGATCCTTTCTGGAGGCGGATTAGGATGTATTGATTGATTAGCGATTGATCAGATCAATTGATTTATTTCTTGATAAGGGTCATCATCCAGACTCTCGTCAGCTTAAGTTTGGTGCTCCACTTTTGAGACTTCATAATCCAACTGTAAATATGCAGAGCCTTTGTGCGTGGTCAAAGAATGCCGGTGAATGTGAGCCTTGACAGAGAGCCGCACAGGGCACACGGAGAGCACAGAGTGTGTTTGGGTTTGTTGTGTTGGCAGAAGCGCTGTTGTGTGTAAGAGCTGCTGCTCAGCAGAGCTATGACCTACTTCAGGGA